>NW_016690420.1:256252-400407 GCF_001604755.1 Lepidothrix coronata | reverse complement strand
AAGAAAAGAAAAGAAAAGAAAAGAAAAGAAAAGAAAAGAAAAGAAAAGAAAAGAAAAGAAGAAAGAAAAGGAGATAGATTTCTGTGCTTGGCATTTGCTTTTATTCTGGCAGTAGCATGTGCCCACATCCCCAGATCCTGTTCATGAGTGATGGAAAAGAAAATGCTTGATGGATTCTGACACAGAGGGACCATCTGGGCAAGGTCTGAACTCAGAGCCGTAAAAGCCCCATGAGAAAGTGAAATTCAAATATGATGCACCCCTGCCACTGCCACACACAGAGAACGACTTGCAAGACAAAAGGCAGTGACAGCTCCAACAAAGCTGTTTGTATGGCAGAACACTGGGATAGTCAGTTGGGGAAAATTGAGGTGAAAAGGACTGAGCCACTAGACTGGCAGAAATTCAGCTTAAAGATGCACCTCGGATTAAATATATGATTTTGAACATGTAATTTGTTATTATCATTCCACATGGATACTGCAATAGTCCTGAGACACTCTGTGTACTGGGAGCCACACGGAGTCATAAAGAAGCAATGCTCTTTGTTGCATCACATTTAAGGATGCTGAAAGGCAAAATGGATATCAGTATATCAAAACAAGACAGAAGTCTGTGAAAGGTAAAATCCTCAGCCCCAGTCACTGACTAAATCACTAAAAATAAAACAGATTCTACTGAGTCGATCCAAAGGTTGTTGTTTATTTCAAAGTAGCTTTGGTCACACTCTTGTGAAATCTAATATCCTCATCTTTGTTCCACTGTCTCTGTGGCAATAGAGACTCTGTTACATTGACACACTGTTGGCATCACCATTTTTCTCTGGAAAGACTTCACAGAAATACTCATCCTTTGCTCTCCATTTCCTGTCAATAAAGTGGAGCTAACACTGCTTGCCCTTCTGACTTCCGTTCTCATATCCATTTTCTATTCAATACTTAAGGGCAAAGATTTCCTCCTTTTATGTCCTCTGCAGCATTAAAACCTAAACTAATAGCTACTCATGGTAAAAAATGTGGCTTAAATGAAGGGAACAGTAGTTATTCTCTCTTTTGGGAAGCGGAGCAGGAAGAATTTGGCTATTTTGCAATATTTCAATAAAAAGGTTTGAGTAATAAATATAAATTTTTGAGGTCATGAAGTACCAGCCATTACCATTGCATTTACCAGAGCAGACTGGGAACAAGAAGTATTTTTGCAATCAAAGTCCCTGCCTTCTATTCTTCCCTCCTTTCAAAAAGACTGTGTGTTTGCCATTCTCATGGAGAAACCAGTTTGTGACCTTGTTTCTCAGATAACACTTCTACCCACAGAAGTGATTAAAACAGTTCAGAGAGCAAATTTTGTTGGTTTGGCTTTGGGGTTTTTTATGATTTCTACTCCTTTGAGAAAGCAGATGCCTGAACATTACTTCAGTGAAGGCACTAATAATAGCTGAATGAGTGTCGGTGCATAAATGCATCATAATATAATGACAAATTGGCTGCCACAAGATCATTTTGAGCAATTCTATACTTTAAGGCTTTAAAAAAATATTAATAACCCTTAAAAAGCTATAGCTTCCAAACCACTCCATGTCCTGTGTTTTCCTTGAATACAGAATGGGAAAAAAACCCTTGGAAATACAAGCAAAAGCTTTGTTTGCCATAAGATCAGCCACACCATAAAATAAACTTTCATAAAAAAGAGAAACATGCTCCATAAATCTCAATTTCTTTATAGACAATAAAGCAAAGCTGTCACAGGGGTGACATCACTGAGCACACAGAAAATGTTCTTTGTAGAAATGCTGATTTCAGTAAATATTAGGATTCTCTGCAGATTAAAGTGTTGAGGAAACCTCTAGCCTAGCTCAAAGTCAGTGGCAGGGGCAGGTGAGGATAAATTAATAGGAAGCAGATAATTTTTCTCTTTTGAATAGCAATTAAGAACCAGAGGATCAGGTTGAAACCATCTTTGAGGATTCATATCCCAGCTCAACTGGTAAAACATTTGGCCATGAAGAGTCCAGTACAATCACAGATCAACTAAATACCACACTACACCGTCAGTTTTTGAGTTTTCTTTGTCCATGAATGTACCTGGTTCAACTACAGACCACTAACTGCACCTCTTGGCCCACTGTTTGAGCATCTGGCCCTAATGGTCAAGAATTACGTGTGTGTTCCTCATTCACATCACCAAAAGGAGATATTCCATCTCTTTTTATTTCTTCAGCCTCAACACTTGGGTGACTTGGGATGGTAAACGTCTTGTTTCCAGTTTGCTGAGATTCCCAAACTGAGCGGAAAGTTCCATGGTTGAATATTTGGCCACATTAAATCCTAGAAAACGCTGCTGCCAGCTCTTTAGTGAAACACATCCATGGGTTGAAAGTAGGGAGGCCTTCAGAAAGGAACTGAGCACAGGGGCCTTTTGCACTCGAATGCCCAGCATTCGTTCATTATTCTTCCTTGGCACAGACAAATTATTTATAGATACCATGGGAATATTTTAGTGCGTAAGAAGTTATCTCTCTCTCTTTCTAACTGTTCTGTTATTTACCCTTGATGAACATCCTCTGATGTTTATCTTTTTGATTTGCCTTCTGTTTATTTACAGATACAGATTTGCTTCTCTCCCCTTTCAAGTAACTTTGGAGCAAAGCTTTCAGTAAGGGATAGCCTGAGGTCACTGAGCATACAGTCTTTCTTCTCTGCTTGTTTAGTTGGGAGGCTGCAAAGAACAAGCAGACCAAAGTTCAGCTCCATTTACACAGCCTAAATACAGGATTATTTATCAGCATCTCTTCTGAAGTCATCCAGGAGGCTTCTGAAGTCATGCCTACCTTTGGGACGGGGCTGCCAGAAGAATAGTAATGCTGAGATTACAGGAATGTGAGTAAGAACAAGGAAAGGGAGAAGGTAATGACAGCAGAGGAATACAGAATGCAAAAATATTAATTAAAGGTGTAATTATTGATTTTAAAGACAAAGTACTTTTCTACCTGGAGACACAGAGTGGCCACTGAGATAAGCTGCACCAACAGAAATAAAACCAACAATGGTAAGTTACTTGGTCTTGGAATTTGCTACATATTTTCTTGTAAATCACAGGATTTTTTTCAAACATCTGAAAGAGACAGGACATTATGAAGCGATATATTTCTTTTCTTGGAAATTCTGCAAGCATTTTGGAAGAGGTTGAAAGGGAAATTCAGAGTACTGACACGTTAAAGTGGATGAACGAAAAATTTCACTGTGTCTTTTGGTAAGAGTAGAAGACATTTGTAAATCTAAACAATGAGAAAGGGAGGACTTGACCAAAGCCATATATGAATTCACACACACACACATTAGACCAGCTCCTAGAAGAGATACCCAGAGACTGCTAAACAAACACATAAACTCATAATGACCCCAAGCTATAAATTTCTGGAAACTGGGGGAAGCACTGCTCTGTGCTTGCTTTACTCTTCCATTCTTTTCTCATCAGTCTTCCTTGCTGCTGGACAGTTGGACTTGACCAGTTGGAGCTTCAGTCTCACCCACTGACACACTGTTTCAGTCTCACCCAGTTCTCACACTGTTATGTTCCTAACTAGGGGAATAGAGAACAGACTTCACAACACAGCTAAAGGTGTCACACGTGAAAATGCTATAACCAAAAAGAGTAATTTCTAATACCCACTGAATTGTGAAATATGTTCTCACTGGAATGTGCACCACTGTATATGCCCAGTAGAGATTTCTCGGCACAGCTCCCTGAGGTGGAATCTAACACCAGTGTATCTACAGTTTTACATTATATCCATTCCTAAAGAACATGCAGGTAAGAAAAAACCTCAATATTAATGTGATTGTTCTGGATCTCCCCCAGTAATGTCAAGAGAAGAATCCTCATTGCGTGGAAGGCAGGAGAAGTAAACACTTTTGTTGCTGGGTACTGGAGCTGAACAAATTATTTACAATGAATAAGTTATCTGACTAAATTAGACACTTTCTGCTTGCTGAAGACCATTCAGTGGTTGAATGTCAGACAACTCCTCTGAGTGGAGGGTACCCATGAGTTGTTGGTGAGCATCTCTCTGACAGTAGCAGCTTTCACTGGCTGAGCTCTGTATGAGGCCAACACAGTTTGGGTGAAGGCCAGAAGCCTTCCCACCACATCCACAGGGGACTTAGGGCCAGCAGGTAGGATGTGACTGGGGAGGGTTCCGTGTGAACACTGTGTCTGTTCTGGATGGCTGAGTCTTCAAAGCACTTCCAGCTTGCACATGTATAATTCAAGTCCTGTGAATACCAACTGTGACATTCTGGGTTACTATTTGCAAAGAATCATATTTTATTGGGAAATTATGAGCTATTTTGACCCATCTGTACATTTTGACATACTGCCAAAGGAAGAATTGGGGGTGGTCAAAAACATAAACAAAAGGTCTGGGCCAAGGCTCAATATTGGCATATATTTGAGATAGTTCAATTAACTAGATGATTAGCTTTAATGATCATGTCCAGAAGTGACTGAAGAACCAAACTCTGAGACGGGACTTACTCTGTAACTTCCATCAGTATACTAACCCCTCCCCATATGATGTGGGATGAGACAGTCTGTCCCTGGGTGCAGCACTGAGCCACAGAGATGAAGGGCAGCATATGAGGGTCACAGGGAGCCTGTGGGTCACGTCAGTGCTGGGACTGTCTCACATCTCAGGCATCTCATGCACACATCGGCTGAGAATTTCTGATCGGGGGAGGGAAGGAAGAGTGAGCGAGGGATGTGATGAAGGACAGTGACTCAGGCTGCCATATTTGGTGTGCAGGCAGAAGCAGAGACATGAGTCACCCATCAAGCCAGTCAGGAAGGGCCAGTTTTCTATCCAGAAGATTAATTTGAGACTGGCTGATTTCCAAGAGGAAATCAGATGGAGGGATGCAGGAGGCAGTGTTTCTAGATGAGAGATGTTTCAGAGCATGTGACATGAGGGAGAAGATTAACCACAAAGACACAATATAAATGAAGATAGAGATTATTTTGGAAAGGGAAGGCAAATGAGGGGGATGCACAGCCCCTTTCACTCTCCCCCAGTAAAACTATTTAAGGTTTGGGACTATAAAATTCAGTTTGCTATGTTTGTAATTTCTTCTTCCCCAATGGAACTATTGAAATCCCTCACATGATGGAGCTGAGGGACCTCTTTTTAAAAGTATGTATTTTTATAAACATTCAAGAGAGAAGAAATATTGGCGGAAGATTTTCTGGGACATTGACTTCACGTAGAGGTACGAATCATACTGCTACCACAAAATCCAAGAAGTGAGGCAGGCAGATTGGAGACGTGTTGCATGCTAAGGTGATCCATGCTGGTGGGCAAAGCCATGCCCAAAAAAGAGTGAATCAGCCACTCGCCAGCACACTCCCAGTTCTGTGTCCCTCAAAAATGGAGTCTCACCAGAGCTCGTGGCTCCTGCCACAGCACAGAAAGGAGAAAAGTTGAAAAGCAACCATGCTTAATGCTCTTTTTGCCTCTTGAAATGCTCATTTGTTTTTTCTCTAGACTAGAGAAAACTAGACTCTCATTTCATGAACGCTACACTGGGTTGATTTACTCTGAGGTTATTCCAACAACCTTCTCTCTCTTGCAGGAGGCACCAAATGTGAGGTTGAGGGTCAGCCTAGCTCTGGTCCTACCTGAAGACAATGCTCATGCTATCAAGTTGCAAGAGAGGAAAGGTGTTGTAGTATGATTATGTTACCACATCCTACATCCAGGGAGACGAGCAAATAGGGGGAAATCTGTCACTACCCTGAGAACATAATTTATGTTGTCTGCAGTCACA
This sequence comes from Lepidothrix coronata, assembly GCF_001604755.1. Taxonomy (NCBI): domain Eukaryota; kingdom Metazoa; phylum Chordata; class Aves; order Passeriformes; family Pipridae; genus Lepidothrix; species Lepidothrix coronata. The sequence continues at coordinate 394,588 of NW_016690420.1, read as the reverse complement.
TTGCCCCATCTACAAAACAGCATTTATTAATTTTCTCTGCTTCATAAGGATACTCTGAAGGTGTAGTTCAGCTGCAGACAGTGACTTGGAGTGTGTTTTTATTCTGTCAAACATAATTTTCTATAAACTGTAGTTTTGGGAGTTTTAAAATCTTTCTCACAATACCTTGACCAAAAATCTGATTAAGTATGCAGTGGAGAGTGCAGTGACTTCTGTTCAGAGTGCGTTTTCATTGGAACATCAGAACTATTATAGCTGTCTATATAATATACAGGCTTGATATATATGGTATCATTAAGGATTTACATCCTGAGATAGTCATGATTTGAGAGCACATGCTTTCTGGGCCCTCTTGTCAATAATACAGTACTGAAAAAAATTCCCCGATGACTAGTTTATATTAGTTAATACAGATTTTAAAAGATCATGAAGTACTGGACAAAGTAATTTCTTTGCTTGTCATGAAGAGATTGCCTCCATTTTTTTAATACTCCAACTGTAATGATTTCGTTGTCGGGACCAAGCACTACAAAAATTTTCCCTACAGACAAATTAATATTTTTCTTTAACCAGGCACTTTTGGGCTTTTATTTACTATCTGAAACAGTCCATGGTGGAAGTCACAAGTACTGCAAAGTGAGTATGCCAGCCATTAATGACTTGCAGCCTTCAGCAGCTGTTGACAAGGACTGTGGTATTTCCTCCAAGCCCCTGGGTCTGAGTCTAAGCTGTGGAGCAGAGAGAAGGGGTTAAGATATTCCAGGGTGTTAAAAACTATTTCTGGATCCCATCCCTGGTTAAAATGCAGTTCAGCTGGTGAAAATTCAACAAAAATTGACTGAGGACCTCTGCCCAATCAGCCATGTATTATCCATCTCTGACACAAGCAAATCACTTTGCAAGACATTTCCATCTGTCTCCATTCACTTCTTGCCCTTGCTGTTTTGTGTCTCTGTAGCAGACACTGCATTTCCAGCTCTCCAAACCGAGGTATCAAGACTTGCCAACCACCAGCCTTTTGCCATGGTCATGTTTTTTGCATCTTCTCTCCCTTGGCTCCCTGACCTCTGTCCCGCTGCAAAGGGGTGTCTGAGCCCTCTGAGGCTGATCACACCACACAGAAGTGGTCTTCCATCTCTTGCTTCTTTCAGTGATCCCTTGGAAAGGTGCCCTCCACGACAAAGCACTTTCAGAGCAGCCCTGTTTCTGATCCTCTCCCAGCAGCTACCTATGAGCAGGTTGTTGTAACACCTTGTTGATCCCACTCACATAGGGCCCAAGACTTTTTCCTGCTCTTGGGAGAATAATTCAAGAGATTAATCTGTTCTGACACAGATTTTGTTCAATAATAGCTATAAAAACATGGCAGAAAGTGGGAGAAAGAGAAAGAATAGACTGACTTGTGGTCATTTTTCATTTGTGGAATTTCTTAAATCCACTATAAGATATACTTTACGTTGAGGGATGATTTAGTTTCCACTTCAAACTCTGGGTCCCTAAACACATAGCTAACACAGAGACCCACTGTTTCTTTCTTCTCTGTCACTCCCACCTCTCCCCACTCCCTCTCACAGTACCTGAAGGACACGATATTGTTATACTGGGGAAAACAACCATGGCATATGATATGAAGCTGCAGGACCTTTCCATGAAAATTATTTTATCTGATCTTTTTCCACAGAAGCAACTTGGAAGCTAAATGGAACTGTAATGCGGAGCTACAAAACTATTTCTCTTTCTAAAGCTCCTTATCATGTTCTGCATTTGTCAGCACTCTGGGTGGGTACATGCTGTGGAGTGCCAGATGAGGAACCAAACCTGCTGGCTGGAGTCCAGGCTTCCCTGTGGTGGAGATCAACATTCAGGAAATAAATGTGCCCATCTCTCATGGATCTCCAGAATCTGAGATCAACTTTAATGTTCACTGTCACATGTATGTAAAGATAAAGATTTATAACAAGAGAAGAAATAGTTGACAGTCAGGGCTGCTGTGTCCATTTGCATGGTTACACCTGGAAGGTAAATAGCTTTTCTGGATTTAAGAGTGGTATGCCCAAAAACATGGCCTTTCTATAGTGTTCTCTGCTATTGCAGAGACACAAAACAAAAGCAGAAAAGGCATAAGGAAACCTTTCCAACAGAGTTTCTAGGCTGTAGGATAAAAAATATCCCAGTCCTGATATTGGTAAAAGGTTCCCACACAGCTGGGCTGCAGCTGCCTTGCCTCTTGTCATTAGAATTAGGCATTTGCTTGTCTGCAATATGCTACAGCTCCCAAGAGAATTGAAGATGGGTCTGTTTGTCTCCAAAAAGGCTGACATCAGGCAACCAAACCTCATCTGTCTCCTCTGTGAACAGCAGAGGCTGTTCCACTTCAGAGAGTCTCCCACCACCAGTAGAGCACTCAGCCATCCTTGTCTTGATCTATAGAGGAAGTTGTCTCTGTCCATGGCGGGGGGTTGGAATTAGAGGATCTTCAAGGTCCCTTCCAACACAAGCCTTTCTAGGATTCTATGAAACCTGGCAGAATGTGAACTTGCCACAAAAACAATTGCCATCTTCCCCTCCATGGTGGACTCAATGATCTTAGGGGTCTTTTCCAGCCCAAATGGTTCTATGACTTTTTCTGGTCATGCAAAAAGGAATAGAAACTCGTGTGATAAGCAGTACTAAATTTAAGTTAATAAACTATAACGAGACCTTTAGTTCTGTCTCTTGGTGATACTCAAACCAGAAGGACTAAAGCTTTTTGTTACAGAGCAGGATAATCTCAGCAGGCCTAACAGAATAAAAATTCCTTTCTGCCAGTACACTGGGAATGACTCAGAATAAACATGGCAAGGAGATCTTAAAATAAAGAAATGCCATAACATCTTGCTTCAGGATAAGGAGGAGAGGAAGATTAAATACTTTCATTAAATTAACTCTCATCTGAATGAGGCTTTTGTTTCATTTTTAAAGAAACTCGGGTTTTTGTTGTCATTTTTTTTCTTGAGTGGTAAATATAATGCAGAATTCCAGAAGCCTCATTTCTAAACAAGAAAATGTAATCAGTTTCACAGAGCATTGAGACAAATCAATATGGAAGGAGTCAGAAAACCAAACAAAAGCAATGAGAGAAAAATACTACCCTATTTATATGGCCATAATACATGGGAGAAGAAGATACTTAAAATTACAGAGCTAATTTCTAAAGCAGCAAACAATACTAGTCAGTGATAAAAAATAACAGTAAACTATTTCAGCCGAAAAATACCACAAGTCTGTGATGATTATAACAACCCATGTGATGGTCATTGTTGTCTGCAGTATAGAAATATCAGCTCTTTTGGCTTCTTTTTGTTTTTTCATTTGTCATTAGCAGAGAGTAAGAGACCAGAAAAGTAATTATTGTCCAATTAACCCTTGTGACATTTCAGCTTCATTTTCGGCTTCAAAGTTTGGTTTTATAGGCTGATGACTCTTCAGAAGGATAGCAAGACTTTACTGAAGACAGGCACTATCTGACTTCAGTGGGGGCTGCAAGATGCACAGAATCAACAACTAACTGGCTTTAGCATTCAGAGCCATGTCTTAGAGTCTGTGTCATAAGAGAGAAAAAACACTACATCGTAAGTAGTAGAAAAGAAATCTAAAATCTCATCCTTTTTTCTTAAGACTCTTCCTGTCTCCACTCCAGGAAATGTCATCTTTGCATAGAAAGCACAAGCTTTAAAGTCAGCTGAGGATCCACAGACTTTTCAGCGTATTTTAGCAAGGTAGAATCTGGCTCGGATATCTTCAGAAGAGGTACCTTTGCTGCTCTCTCTTATTAAACACTCACTTTACTTTTTCCATACCTTGAATAAAATTCATAGTGAATTAATTTTCTCAGCTGCAAGTCAGGAAACAATAAGAATGGAAAATAGGAAAGAAAAAAATGCCAAAGTAGAACTGGAATAGAACTCTGTTCTTTTGACATCATGTTCAACGAATCTGAACATAAGGAAAGAAGCACATGTCCACTATTGCAAAGGAAGAAAAATTACAGTGGCTAATGACAATGTGTGACTGCTTTTGGTATAGGAATATCCCCTTCAAGTCACTGGGAAATAGAAAAACCAAATTACCCTTTAAAAAAGTCATAAAGTTCTGTTTCTAATACAAAGGCTTAAATTAAAGAAAACGTTAATCAGATCACCCACTATTCCAATTTCAGTACAAGAGAGCCAGAAGGAAACATCCAGCAAAAAAAAGTTAATATTCATCTGGAGACATATTAAATGAAAATAATCACAAAGTCAACAAACTTCAGCCCATATAAAGTTGCATGCTCATTTTTATTCTGCCATCAGCTCTGCTTTACCTTTGGGCCATTTCATATCTGCTTGAGTTATAACTGGTGTAATAAATGGGTTCTTAGGCAGCATATTTCCATGCAAATTTACATTGTCAAATTACTATTCTTATTCCAGCTCCATCATAGAGGAAAAAAAATAGATCGAGGGATGTGTTTAAAAAAAAATCCTTATGATAAAAAATAAGAGTTTCAACAGACTTATCATTTGAAATGTTATTTTTCACTGGAATAGAAGTGTATGAAATTTAATAGGAGTAGATCCAAAAAGCTTCCAGAGGAATTCAGCTAAAGACCCTGTAAAAGTAAACCTGTTTGGAGAAGTTTTATTTTATCATTAAAAGAAAGTAAAAGAAACACAGTCCAATCAATTGATTTTCATTGACTGGTTTTCAAAGGTGATCATTACTATTCAATTTTTCCTATCTACTAAAATCACATGAATAGAATTAATTGTAAAACACAGTATTTTCCTTTGGAAAATTTCAAAGTTCAAAATCAAACTAAAGTTTAAGTGAGATGTGTGTTTAGCTGCACTGTTTTAGAGAGAGTCACGGTGACTTCAAAGGCACTGTGTAGCTGCTCAAAGTTGTACAAGCACGGCAGAGCTTCACTGGACCCGAGCCCTGGGAAGCTGTGGAGGAGGAGCACAATGCACGAGCTGAATATGGAAATTTTTCCTGTGTTTGCACCATTCTCTTACTTTTTTAAAAAGGAGGAAAATTTCAATGTATTCTTTTTGAGGTTCGTGGTAGTATGAAAAAGCATTTGCAGTGTGTGCAGCCAGTTGGCTGGCTGAACTGGCTGAGAAAAACCAGCCTTGTAATTTGGGCTATAGTAAATGCTGACAGAAATTTCTCTGATACTGTTCCACTGCAGCTGCCTCATTGTTCTGTTTTAACGTAATCAGCACAGTGAGGAGGAAGAAAGGAGTGTTAATTTTATATCAAATAAACTTTAATTGAGTCTTTCATACTTTAGTACTGTATAATAAATGCATATAATGGTCTCTGGAGATAGTTCTGGTTGTGACAACGTAGTGTCTCAAAAACTTGTCTTGGGTGCATTATGGTACATTCAGTTCTGTGTCACTGTCTTGCCACCTAAGTGAGAATAGTCCCTGAGACACCCCCAGACACCCCTGCAGAAGTTCCTGAGAAATCCCATGTCCATCTTTAACAAAAGAGGCTCCTAGGTAAGGGAGCAGCTCCTCAAAATAACCAAAAGGGTCAAGGTGGGCACTGTCAAGGAAGAAGGATGATGCAGAAGGGAAAATTCACTTGCAACCAGTGGTACATCAGAAGCCCCCGAGGCATGGAGGTGGGTTGTGACGTGACTGACAGTGACTTCCAAAACCACTATGAAGTAGCCTGTAAGCCACAGGGGAGAAAGCATGGCAGATCTCACCACCCAAAGCCAAAAAAATGGTTCTGTTTTCCAGTCCACATAATATTGCAATTCCTGGTAAAGGAATGAACAATCTTCATGTCTGTCTCTACCTGCCTCTGCGTCTCATTACAGGTGAGGTGCATTAACACGAGGGGATTTTGACACAGCTAAACTTGGCTTACAGATAGAAAATAACCCCCTAAAATAGGGAAAGCTTTTTTCAAAGCATGTATGCAAAGCAGTGCAGCTACTTTCTCCTCCTCCCCAAACCCCTTTATTTGTTTATACCAATTTTAAGTAGATGATGCTCAGATGACTTTCGATCCATAGATATTATGGGTAAACCCAAATATTCTCACTGTTTTAATTCTTACTTTCTCACACAACTCGTACTCGAATCACAGACATGACAGTAACAAGGATAAAGGTCATGTTGCCTATCCCTCTGTCTCAAGGTGGAGCATATTAGACTTAGAGTCATGCCTAGGCTGTTCTTAAAATATTCCAAGGGTGGAGACTATAGATTATCTCCTCCAGGTTTAATTAACCTTCCAGTTAGAATATTTTTTTTGAGAACTTCTCAATGTTATTTTATTCCATGGTAATTTTTCCCAGCCCAAGCCAGTATACAAAACAGTTTATCCTCATCCACATTTGAGGGTTTTTTGTGCAATCTTTATGCAATCTAGAAGTTGGGCAGCCCCAGTTCTTCTCATCTTTCTGGTTCTGAGATTTGCAATCATTTAACTTTAATTAACTCTCATTCTTTCTAAAATATAGAAGTTCAAGACAGGAGATGGTTCTCAAAATTCAAAATTAAACCAGAATAAAAATACTGTGAGAATACTACATTTTTTTTCTTTTTTTTTTTTTTTTTTTTTTTTGCTTACTTGAGGAGGCAAGGTATTAGCAGTGCAACAGCCAAAAGAAATCTGTCACTGACATTTACCATTAGACCTGGACAAAAGGAATAATTTATCTGATTAGTTTCATCTTTGTCTGTTTAATTAATTGAACTAATTCTTTGCAAATAGTTCTTGGTTGTTAGCATATTCCCAAGCACATTGTGGCAAGTATTAATTACTTCAAATTTAATTTGCTTTGCTTGATTGACCAACAAGGTCACAGTGCTCTGTGTTTGAAAGAGGGCAAAGAAGCCTCAAAGAAGCTTCTCAAAGAAACGCAAGTTTTCTTTGTCCAAATATTCTGCAATCATCAAAACTTTGTTCTTTCCAGAATTATGCCTACAAACAATCTTTGCTAGAGTAATTACAGAAAATGGGCAGTGGAAAATGAAACAAAGCAAAAAATAATTCTCTTCCTTTCCTTCACTACATACAGACTGATTCCCTTCCTGCCGTCATCTTCCCAACCAATTCTGCATCTCACAGCACACAAACAGGTACATTTTGATGGGAAAATTATGAAGCCAAGGAATGAAGCAGAACAAAGGAAACAGCTGTTGCCAGTCAAGGCTGGAGAAGAGAATCGGAATTAACATGGAATTTGTAAATTTAGCAAATCTATTTTGAGAATTCGGAATGATGAATCATTCCCCGCCTCCCTAACTTCCGATATGCCTTGAGAGAAAGTTTGTTTGGCTTAACCCTGGCCCTCCATTGTCTTTTAGCCAAAAAAGTCCTACAAGTGCTGTGTCTCCAAAGATGAGACCCTGGACTACAGGTTTGAATACATATCCTAAGGTGTTGCTTTTATCTTCAGTCGTTTTTATTAATGAGTCTATTTTACCTATACTGTAACTATCTGTGCATTTACCATGCAGAGTTCCTGGACAGTCACTTCATTTCTCTGACTACCCTTAGAGATTTAACTTTCCAGGCCCTGGAGCTAGGAACCACTCATCAGGAAAACTGGTAGGAGCCATGACTGGTCCAGCTGAGCAGCCCAGTGCACCCAACTGGTGCTAAGGGAGAGCAGCCCCTTAGAACTGTTGGAGAACCCCAGCCCTGTATGGATAACAGCCAAGGAAAGCAGAGAAGGGTTAGATTATACCATGGAGAAGAAGTGGTTCAGCTCCTGTTATGTACTTCTATTTTTTTACCTCATCTCTTGTTTGGTTTGCCTACCCTCTACTTAGATAGATCTTTCCTTTCCTTTTGTTACCCTACTCCACATTTTTCCCAAGCATTCTTGGAGATGCCCTTTTCCTGCAAGCTCCATTCTCTGCAGTGTCTCCCTCTTCTATAGCTGATCTTTTTAACCTTTTTTCTCGTCCTTTCTCTCTAACCCTTTTTTATCCTTTTGCCTTCTCTCATAGTACTTCTCTGCCCTGTAACCTGTCACTTTCTGCTCAAAAAGGAAACTTTAAATCAATAGCCTGCACCGTGGAATTGCTGCCTTTTTCACTTTATTTCAATTCTGCCTTCATAAGAATCAATTCAAATCTCCACTATCACAGCTGGAAGGGAAAAAAAAGTTCATGCAAGTATTTACTTCACATACAGACCTTCAGTGCCTGTACACATCCAGACACACACAGCCTAGTGGCACTTGAAAATACAGGTGGTGTGTCAAAAATCACACTGTCACTTCTCTTGAGGTTTTGGTCTCCTTTCGGTGTCCAGGGAGCCAGCAGAAAGGAAAACCAAGCTTTTGCTCTTTCCATTTCACATTCTGTGCTCCTCAGAGAGGCAAATTTTTCCCACAGAACATTGTGTCAGACAACAGAAATTATAATTTGCCACACAGCAATATTGATTTAAATTATCCCACAAAACTACCAGAAGGTCAGGCTCTGAACATATTATTCACATCCTCATCGATTGACATGTTTGGCCTCAACAATGCCACCTAGAGCTTTTACTTTGGCAGGGGAATGGATATTCTCCCTGTACAGACCCACAGCTTGCAGCAGCAGCTCAGCATTGGAGCCCACAGCCACAGATACCAGTTGTGACCAGCAGCACCGAACAGCAGCTGGACAGGAGCACCATCCTAGTCCTTGCATCATGTCCCTGACTATTACACAAAATACAGTCCAGGTAGTGCTGATTCAGGACATAAAAGCAGCAAGAAGTTTGGCTAAAAAAGTCAGTGCCTGTGACAGCAGTCAGGAGTGAAAAGATTTATGTTCATAATGCATTAGGCAACCAGTGAAGACATCTCACCTACTTTTAGTGAGAGAAGGAGCCCATAACACCTGGGGACCAGCTGAGACTCTTCAATAAAGTGCTAAATCTATGTGGGACTCCTTGTCCTTGCAAGAGGAGTCAGTGTGTTAGCAAAGGACAAGGCTTGCTCCACTGGAGAAAGTATTTCTTTTTCAGGAGCAACTCATGCTCTTAGGTTACAATTTCCCATGGCACAAGTCCCTGTAGTCCTGAAGCCCAGGTGCATCTGGCATAATTATTTGGTACATTCTGTTAGAAAGGCATCCAGTTGCTTTTTGGTGATTGGGCTAAATTCTGGCTGGTCCTTTGGTGGCAAATGAGAGGCATAAATCAATGGTAGTTGATCAGTAATTATACAAAATTACAGTATGCTTTTATGGTGTTTTTAAAAGAAAGTGTCATTTTGCTACTCAGCCTGACTAATTTCTGGCTCATATTGAATCATTGTGCCATGTTTGCAGCTCATTAAAGCCACACTTGCAGATCTCTCACCACTTTGCCCTGAGTTTTGTAACAAAAAGGGGGAGAAGTGATGCTTTCTCTAGGATTCTGCAGTATATTCTGAATTGCCTTGAGGTGACAGGGCTTTTTCAGGCCAAAGCCAACCCCTGCAGGCTGGGCTGACAGCACAGCTCACACCTCATCCTGCAAGTGAAGCAAGTCCCTTACTCAGCCTCTCAAATTGCCACGCTGGGGTCAGGCTTGGGGAGAGACACAGGTTTTAAAGCCTCATTAGGCTGTTCAGCCCTGTCTTGTTTCTTATAGACCAACCAGACACAAGGAGTCTGGAGCCAGAGCACAAACACACATATACACACAAATCTTCACACTCCATAAAATGTTTCTACAGCAAAAAAAAATCAAAAATTCCTTTCAATATTTTTGGTAGGTTGTGGTTTTTTTATGGTCAGACTGTGCTGAACCAAGGATTACTTACAACATATCTATACTTATTTCTACTTTGAAATATTGACTTTGGCCTGAATTTTCCCCATTTTTTCTATTCTGTCTCAACATCCTGAGAAATTTTACTGGAGAAATAGAAAAAATAATTGAAAATAGCCAACCCCACAAAACAGTGTTATCTCTTCTGGAATACCAGATCAACCCATAAGCCAATAAGAGGGTCCCTTCCCGTGTAAAGCTAATGTTTCCCCATGGCCTCTTTTATGCATAGCTCTAAATTATTTTCAGCAAAAGTGGTTATTACAGCCACCATTAGGCAGCATTTTCTAACCAGACAGTCTTGCTCCATTAAGGCCAACCTCTGACAGCAGGACAGCAATGCATCTGAACCCTGTCAGCATCCCCAGCTGACTTCATGACAGGATTCTGCTATACCAGAGGCAGCCCAAAAGCCAACTGGAATTACCTTGTTTTCTAGGCACTTCTAATATCCATATTGATATCACCCAATACCAGTGCAACACCTTACACTACTTCAAGTGTTCAGCACCGTTCAACAGCTGTAATCGCTCAGCCTAAAATGAATTTTGGGCAGCATCAGCAGTGGTAACAGGATAAATATGCTTCTCTAGGAAGCTCAGAGAGGGAAGGCAAAGACTTGGTATTCCTGGAATTCAGATCAAAAGTCTTTGTCACAGAAACCCAAGGAAAAATTTCAGTGGGGGACACTTCATTTTGCCTCCTCCTGTTTCGGAAGAGTCTAACATTCCTTTCTCAGAATACAGCTTTAAATTTAACATTTTGACTTATAAATTTGTCTTATTTTCTCAAGTACCAAATGCCTAACTTTGGGTGAGATCATTGTCATCTTTGCTAAGCAGGATCATCAGGTCCCAAATGGATTTAGGATCTTAACTTCAGTTAATCTGCTTGACAAGTTTGAAATGAATCTGCCATCTGGTACCCAAATATATCTAGAAAATAAAAAAACCTTTTGGTTGTGAGTAAAGAGAGAAACAATAGGTCTGTAACCCTCCCCTTCCCTCCTTCTGCCATGAATAGATGCAGAATATTTGGGGTTTTTAAATTTTAATGATGTTTTGATGGACCAGAAGCAGCAGGAGTCATATGTGACTTTAAGAGGCTAAGAGAGATCAAGCAGAAGGGAATGAAAGCCTTTTTTTTTTAATGAGAAAATTCAACAATCACAAATTTTTTTTCTGCAGTTTTTTGTGGTTTTACCAATTTATTTAAGGAAAGGCATGTTAGGCTGTCTTAATTCCAGGTTATACTTATATTTGAACAATTCTGAGTCTGTTGGTGACTATTAACAACCTCTACCTTTAGGCAATTTAGCATCTAACTTGAATGACCAGTCTAGCTGGGATCCCTGCAGGGTTAAATGGGAAAAGAGTCATACTCCTTCAGATGCCAATTCACTGAAAGTACCTAACCTTCATATCCTTAATTGTCTCAGAAAACTTTTTTTCTCTAACTCTCATTGAATGGTAGGCTCCAATACCTTCCCAAAATTTCAACCTCTGACACCAAAAATTATTAGAAAAGCTCTTGCACAGTTCATGGGGAAATAACCATGCAACACCAGAAACATGCAGCAAAAATACTCCCACTACCCACATTACTCTGATTTCCAGAGCACCTATTTAAATATAAACCAGCATTTCTGAAGTAACATTGTGAGTGCTGTCCCCAAGATGTTCTTCCATCAATAAGGACACATGATCATAAATTAAATGAAGTGTGCTCCATGGCAACCATAAGGAACAAATTCACTTCAAATCCTGCCAAAATGGCAACGTGTCAAATTTAATATTGCAATACGTTGTCTGTTAATTAAAGACCAAGGGTTAGTTTCAAAGGGGAACTAGTAAGGTTTTAAAAATATGCCAGAGATAATGTATTCCATGCATTCCTAATTTCATAGGCACCCTTTAAAACAAGTCAGAATTAGTTATGTGTCAGAGCCACCCCCAGTATAAGGGATTAATTGAATTTCTTACAAAATTATGACACAGTAAGAGGCATTGCATGGACTGCACTTTCTGTGCTATGCTACACACCATGGTGGAAATGGGTTTCCATGCTGCACTTGACTTAGTGCGAAGGCTCCTGCCAATTAACACTGCTAATACATGTTAATTTAGGATTTCCCTTTTCCAACTAATTGATATCTGATTAAACACAGAATAAGGTTTTTTTCAAGTGTTCATTAAACAGCTAAAATTTCCTCACAAGTTTCATGTTTTATACGAGGCCACAATCACAAAATATGTAGCTCATGTAATTTCCAAATCATTATTGAGTAATTGGACTTATCAGTTACATGCTAATTAAACTTCAACTGAATGCTCTTTCTGCAATCAGTTGACATCAGATAGATGCACGGTACCCATCTCATTAGGGAAAAATGGAATAGCTAAGGCACTTAAAGTGGAGCGTGGCAGATAGAGCATAAAAGCAAGTCAGCTCTGTTATGGGAACAGCACCTGCAGCTCTCAAAGCTACAAGGGAGTCAAAAATCCAGCAGAGTACCCAGAGCAAACAGACATTAGGCCAGGCTTCCAAGTGGTCCCCAAACTCTGAACTAACACAGGTATTTTGCCTGCCCTGTGCTCTGTTCTGCCATTGTCATACTGTCACTAATAATGAACTCGATTGGGTTCATATCTACTTTAGTGTATCCACAATCTACTAAAGCTCAGAGTGTCCCAAGAACATCAGTTACATCACTGACAGATTGTACACACGTCAGAACATGGGGCAATCTATTTTTGGAGACCTACTAAAGCAGCTGCTGGTCTGCATGCTGCTCCTGCCGTGCAATAGTTAAGAATTCACAATTTCCACAGGAAATAAATCATCCATGAAGAAAAGAAACAAGGGAAGAAGCATTGATACACCCCAAATTTGGATGTGCTTTCCTTACCTGCTGAAATGTGTTCATCACCAGTATGATAAGGACAGAAAGATTTTGTAACATTACATGATAAGAAAGAAATCAGACTTATGTCCAGTATGAGATTCACTGGCTTTTTATGGAATGATTGCATGGGGAATTTGGGGAACACAAAGTAATGACAATTGCAACTGTTCCCAGTAATTAATTGGAAGGAAATAAAAAATGTGAGAAAACATCAGGTGCTCTAATGGCTTTTTCAAGCTTTTTATCTGCTAGCACTTCTTTTCTCTGGGACTGTGCTTAGTATTGCTTTTCACTGCTGGATTTGGTTTTGGTGTCTGGCATCAGGAAAAATTCAAATGAATCTTCTTTCAGGGAAAGGGGAGGGAAAGGGAAAAGAAAAAGACATGTAAGCAAATTTCCTTTTTGGTGTTCTCAGGAAGTTGGGTCATTACTCCTCTCTCTTGAAGGAGAGAAAACCTGCCGAGCTGCATGGGAGATTTGCCTGAATGTAAATTATGGGGTTTAATCCTAAAGCTTATCAAAGGGAGTGGAGTACAGCTCTGCTGTGTCCCAGCTGCACAGCTGTGAGGGATGCTGCTGCTCCCCTCAGCCCACAGATCTGCCAAAACACAATCTGTGCACCCAAAGCACATCTTCTGTTCCTCACCACGGGAGCCTGCACCAAAATAAGCAGACAGAACCTAAGGAAACACATGTATTTCAAACGCCCAGGGACCGAGCAGTTCCCAGAGAGGTTTTCTTTGGTTGTTTTTGGTTTCTTTTGTTTAGATTTAAAAAACCATAGATTTCTAGAAATGAATACTCTGTAGATATTGATTTCTCAAGTTGATATTCCTATAGTGCAAATTTACAAGCATCTTCCGAGTTCCAAGTTGAAAGCCAAGCATGAGTTTTATTTTTTTAATGAAAGCCTGAGAACTGGCAGGAAGATCCAGAAGAGATGTCATATTACTAATGTGAGGCTCTAAAAGTGCAATTAAGCATGGATGAGTATTTGCATTCTTTGCAAACAAGTTACCTTAAAACAGTTAACCTGTCTGCTCAAAAGAAAGCTCATTTCTTTGACTTATGTGAACAAATTCTTTAAAAAAATAGTTTCTTCAATTAAAAAAAAAGAAAAATTCTAAACCATGCCTGCAATTATCATCAACTTCCATCACAAGGAAGATAATTATTTGTCTGAAAGCTCAAAAGCTAAGTTTTACGCTTCTTATTAATGCCATCAGACAAACTGTTGAGCCTTTCAATGCTGTAACATTTTGGGTTTAAAAAAGTTCTCCAAGCTTCCTGCCTCCAGAACAGCATATGTAAACAAGTGCTCTAAAGTCAGCACGAGTCCAGGGTGGTGGCATCTCTTTGAAAGAAAGCACAAGTGGAGACTCAGCTGGAGTTTGGTACAGCTTTGCCTCTCGCTGGCCTTTGAACGTTGTTGGGCAGTCCCTGTTCCCAGCCTGGCAGAGTTGGCTGCAACTCCTCAGGTTGCTCCCACCCTTCCCCTTCCCTCACAGCACTGCTTGCAGAACCAGGGCTATGGAAACTAAGGGAGCCCCTCAGTTGTAACTGCATTAGGCATCTTAAAATTAACATTCACCTCCCTGCCATGCACATCACTGCAGTAGGAACTCCCTTCCATTTGTTTACATGTTTAAGTAGAAAACAGAATTAGAGCTGACATACACCTTGTTATATGATTACCACTGATTTCGGTGGCAAATCTGCAAACAGCTACAAGACCAGATAGAATCATATATCACTATTATTATACGTGTGGTATTTTTGGTTTAATTTCAAAATAATTCCCTTAATGGCACACTGATTTTATTTCTGTATTGAATTCCGTTTAATTGCCCCTTGTTTTAATCTTGCAGGAGCTTTTAAATCACTGAGAAGCTCTAAGAATGTCATCTGCTCACAGGTACTGTATGCAATAAGATGTATTGCTGCTATTATTGCCATTATTAGGGGTGTATGTTATGGTGGGAATGTCATTTGATGTGTCTTATGGGAACAAAAAAGCAAAATGAAACCAAGACTTTTCCCTTTCTGGCATTTTGCCATTCCACTGTTGCTTTCATATAACTTTTCATTCTTTTCAATAATTGATTGCTTTTATTTGGAGGAGGGGAAGATCACATCCCCAGTAACACTGTCATCTTGGACCATTCCATCACGAGGAATGTGACTCGCTTCAAGCCAGCTGGGAACTGGCTAAGTGGGAAGTGGCAAATATTTTAATTTTGAGCTGTCTAAATCAGTATTTCCTTGGCCTTCTCTATATGTGCAGCAGACTTACTTCTTCAGGCAACCTTTTGCACTTTTGTATTTTGTAGTCACACACAACTGCAACTATCTTTATCATACAAGCATAGGGGAATTTAGCAACATCCCATAAAGAGAAGGTTGACTGGCATTTTTGCTGATAAAATTTCATTTTCAATTGTCAAACAACAACTGGGACATAAATTCTCTTCTACAGTTCAGCTTTTACATAAAGTTTCAGCTCAGGCTGTTTGCCATCTTCAGAAGCTAAAACCAGGTAAAATGTATTGTAACAGTCAAGGTAAAAAAACCCTACAGAACCACTTAATTGAATATTTTTTCCTTTCTTTCCTCCTGGGGGCCATTCTACAGCTTTCTGTGAGTAACATGATACAATACAAATATACATCTTAAACCCAGCACTGCTTTATACAATTGCATGCTGTTTCCACTGTTATTTAATAAATTGTTCTGTCTAATATAAATTGCCTTGCATTCACCTAACTTCATTTTCACTTGCTACTGTGGGGCTCAGAAATCTGGTTTTGATAGAATTTTCCAGCATGAATTAGTTTCTAGGTTTCTAGCAGGAATTTGGGGTGAATGTAGGTAATTCTGAGTTGCCCAGCTTTTTAAGGCAGTCGATACGGGCACAAAGAACAGCACAGATTCTCATTCCAGTCCATAGGGGCTATTTCTCTCTATTCCTACTGATGTACTTCCTATGACAATTACAATTATTTCCTCTATCCTTCCCCCCCACTGCTACACAGTGTATAAAACTGACAAATTCATCACAGGATTTAAATTAAAGGTTGTTGCCAATGTTTCACCTCTAAACGAATGTAGTGTTTAATAAATTATCTTGAGTCTAGGAGAGGTTCCATCATGATTCACTCCAGAACATCTCGAGTGCCGGGGCATGCCAACAGAAATAATTAATTTCAACAAGGCTCTCTATTAAGATGCAGCAGACGTGATTAAAGGAGTTGCAGTTTTGAACAAATGGTTCAGCATGTTGGTGTTGAATGGAAATGTTCTCCCTCCTCAACTGGCTCGGCAGCCGTTGGACTTCATTATGAAGAGCAAAACATAGAAGTGTGCAGACAGGTGCACAGCAGCACTAAAGACTCCAAAACAAGGCAGAGCAACAGCTTCGTTTTGCTGTTTACAGAACAGAGACAGAAAAAGACCACCCATCCAGAGCCATGAAAATGATTCAGGGCAAGCATTAGTTAAAATAATAATAATTATAATAAAAAATTTAACAAAGATATTAGTAATTCACAGTAATGAGAGCTGCCTGCAAAAATAAGGGAATTACCAAAACACATAAAGTGATTTGTGCCTGTTGTCTCCTGTAAGCTTGTGGGAATGTTTAAAAAGAAATTGTGTCTTGAATTGGCAAAGCAACAACTCGGTTTCTCAGCTTAAAACAAAAAAATAAGAATTTGGCTATTGTTATTTAATGCTTAAAGACTGATTTCCTGATGCTAAATACGTATTCAGAGGCATAATTCCCACTGAAATCAAACCACCAAAGTTCATCTCGGAGGGTCTTCATAACTTACAGTAATGGAAGCGCAAAAAAAAAAAGCACCTTTGGAAATGTATGGATAGACACTTAAAATGCTCACAAATTGCCTAGAAAAAAAATTGGGCTAGTTCTTTTAAGTGAGATCCATCAGAGGGCTTAAAGAGTTCAGCAAGAAAGAACACAGAAGTATTTAGGATGGGTAGCAATGATGAAGGCAAGCATTGCCTTGGTGCCTATTCCCCAGTGTCTGGAGAAGTGCCAAGGGGGCCTGAGGGACCCTGGCAATACTCCATGGGAGGGAGTCACACTGTAATTGCACATGGTACATGTATGAGGCAGGATGGGTGAGACTTCCTCCAAATCATCCATCCCACAATGAGTCAAAACACCTATTGAGACCTCCATGGCCTATAAATTGATATTAGACTAAAAATCTCCTCTCCAGTAACAGATATGGACACTGAAGTCACACCTTTCAGGAACAGCAGGAACCAGGATGCTGTTGTGCTGGGCAGCTGACCAATAAACTTGGAACTATCCCCCCCAAGCCCCTGAGGAACATGTAGCACTAACTGGACCAGACACATATGGACAAAAAAGGTCTTCTTTTCAGTCTCTTAAGGTGAACACAAACCCACAGCACTTCTCTAAGGTTAGTGGGATACTACAAAGCCAACAATCAGCAGTTTTTCAGCTGAAATTGTTCCCCCACATATAAAGAAAAGTGAAATCAGACAACTGGTCATGCAGGGCACAAGGGCAAACAAGGAAGTCTTCTGCTGCCCAGGATAACATGAATAATAAGGTACTAAAGATGTTAAGTGCCGTGTTTATTTTCCCATTGTGAAGAGAAGTTTGCCCGTGAAGAACTGTCTGTCTTTAAATAAAGCACCTTTCAAAGCTCATTACAAAACCATCTGAGCACTCCTGACAGTCAAGTTGGTGTGTGAGACAATGGCTAATTATTCATCACGAATAAATTACCAGATGAACACATTCTCCCTTTTTTTCTGAGGTGTGTTACTGGAGTACTTGGGGATGTGGGTGGAAAAAGGGCCTCAGCAAAGAACTGTATAAAAACTATGAACAGAGAAAGGTAAAAAATCTCCAGCCCCACTAAACCCATAAACTAAATTTCCGAGACAATAAACCATGTCAGGAAGGAAACTGCAAGATGAGCAATACTTTTGGTTATATCAGTGACTAAATCAGACTTCTGGAAACTGCTAGACTAACAGTATAGACTAGGACCAAATTAGGGATGGTAAAAAGAGGAGGTGAGTAAAGAATACATGGATTACTTACACTGGTGTTTGAGGAGCAGTGGTGAATAGAAAATAGGGTCACAGATAGATTATCTTGACTACCTGATTTTCATCCTCCAGATTTTTTGCAAATTTTAATGAGGTGTTGCTCTGAGGGGGCATGACATTTTTCTGTTGCCTCCTTTTTACTGAAATGGTCTAAATAAGAGAATGAAGAAAGGTGAAAAGAGTGCAATCAGTGGATAACAAAGCAATAGCTGTGAAAATCATGGCTGATACAGGAGCTTTTAGTGACAAAAATGCAGTAGGAGGAAAGATGAGAACAGCAGCAAATAAACGCAGGGTTGCACACATGTCCTGAAGCTATTCACACCATTTGGCTTGCTGGCTCTGAGTTTTTCTGTTTCTATTTGTTTTCCCTAAACGAGCAATTAGTCAAATCTGAGTTAATGAAGCTTGCTTAGTCATCCAAGGTCTGTAAAACTTTGCCAGGAGTCAGCATCTTTGCAACCTTTGAAAATGAAGGAGTCTGGCATGACAGGCTTTGCTGACTGGCCTCTTCCATCATCTGAAATCCCATTTATCAGCTCATTTCAGGCGTCTTTTGAAATGCAGGAGAGATGAAGAGGGAAGACTTTGTCCTGTCAGGGTAGTTCATATCAGTTCCTTTAGACTAAAGATTGAGAGACTTAATCAACTCAAGCAGAGATGACAGTGAAATATCAGACTCTCAAATCAGTAATGATCAGGGGGGATAGATTTAGAGTATGTCTGAGAAAGAGCTCTTGCTCTCTATACGGCAATTTGGAATCAGGGTTAAGTCCACAGGGATTTATCACACCTTTGGGACAAAAACTGAAAGTGCTGCTCTGATCAAGAGGAGTTTGACGGCCTTGAACATTTTCAGGGTAAAAAAAAAACCTTTCCTCCTATAAACTCCAACTGCAGGAGTGAGACGTGCTGGAGAGGGCACATTTTAAGTGGAAAGGCAAATGTGGTGCCCTGCACACAACAGTTCTTGCCAGTTTTCATCATGGAAAGGAATCGCCCAGGGAGAGAAGGAAACGCACACCTATTAGACTTTACAGACATACAGCAATTAGTGTGCCAGGAAAACTTAATTTCCTTGACAGAATTATAAAAGCAGCACAGAAGGATCTTTTGACACACACACTCTCAGCTAAAGCAGAGGCTTAAGTCTGCCATGATATCCAAGCCAACGTTAGCATTAAACATTTTAATTAATATTGTCATTCACATTATTAAAAAAAAACTTTATCAGAGGAAAAAGGAGAATTAAACAATTCCTCCAACCTCTAGAAGTCTGTCTTCTTTCAGTTGCTGGTAACATGAACATTTGGTATTTCACTTGGCAAATGTGACTGAACAATCAGTCCCCAGAATGAAAGGCAAGGACTTCTACATAGGAATTAAGAACTAAAGTTCCAGAATGAAGGCTATAGCAGATTCCTATTTTTAGTGCATTATTCATGGAGATGTACAACCAAGACACACAGATTACAGGATTACATGCTTACATCCTCTCTCCTGGGGAGACAGAGTCTGGCCTGAAGTTGGTGTAATGTGCCACCTCCTCCTTTCCATTCCACTCTCCAGTCTCTCCATATCTCCATCTGTTTTGAGGCCATATGGTAAATCACGTTTTATACTGTCTCCTGTTGCATAAATCCTTTTACAAACTGAAATGTATCTTAAGAAATCAATTAGCTGAAGTAAATTAACCCCGTAGCCCTATATGTACCTCCTGCATTTACTCCTACCTTCTCCACTTATCTCCTAACATCTCATGAGACCTGTGTCTCCTTCCTGCTGTGCAATTGCCGATCTCCTAAAACAGTTTTAGAAATCCTGTATCACAGGCCAGGATTATGTAAGAATCTAGTCAAGCATTGAAATCCTTTTCAATTCTGTGAGAAGGAGAACCTTTCTACTTTGAGAACCTAAACAGATTTGTGGTCCAACCTCCAGCAGTTCAAATACCTCCACCACACAGGTGAGCAGTTAACCTGGTTTGGGGCCAGATTCCAAACCAGTACCAAGTACTAAATGAACAAGAAAATCATTTCACTTTCTACTTGTGGGATATTTTGCTCTACATCAAGGAACAGATAAGTACTCTGTGTTCTGTGTCCTAAGGGCTAGTAAATTTGTACAAGAATGAAGTTTTTCTTTCCTTCTGATTTCTCCTTTATGACACACAGTGCTAAAGCAGCTGCCTTCTAGGATTCTCTTCCTCTGACTGGGATCCTCTGTGCTGGACACTATCTAAAGCAGCAAGGTTTTGGTGTAAAAAAACACACCTCATACCTCTTTTGTTAGCCAGAGGTTGTTAAATGTACTAACTAATACCTGTAATGAACAGAAAATCAATGTGCAATCTGCATTTTCAAGAAAAGCAAAAGTCAGTGTCAGCCCTGTCATAATTCATAATGGAGGTTTCTCCTCCCCCACTCCACACCCCCCAGAATAGGAAGAAAACAAGCACAAGCTTCCAACTTTATAGTCAGAACACTGTATTTTTCATCACTTCTCTTTTATAGTTCTCTGAGCCTTAGAGTTTAGCAAGGTCTTACCTCCTACCAACACACTCCTTTCAATTACTTTGCAAAATGATGTCTAAAATCTACAGACCTCCCAATTTTCAGTGACAAACATGCCCATTTCTAGGTTCAGATATCTAAATGGTATTTACCTAACACTGTCATACCATCACAAATATTAGGGGCTACTCTTTCCATAGTAGCTCATTTATTGGTTATGTGCCATCCTTATGGGCTATGCCATCCACAGAGACATCTGGATAAATTGAATTTAACCTGATTTCACACACAGGCCTGGATTTGCTGAAGAGGACTGGAGTCCCTAATCCACTGGCTTTAGTTGTATACAGTCAGTACCTCTCTCCAGCACATTTTTGGCAAGTCTTTACTGCGTGAGCCATTTCTAGAAACCCAGAGCATTTCTTATAGAAGCTGTTCCCTCAAAACTGCAAGGGCCAAGGGATGATGAGGTACTACAGCCATTATATGGGACCTTTGGGAAAACACAAATCAAGCCTTGCCTCAGTCACCAGGCATATATAATCATAAAACTGAGAAAACATTGTAAAATATTACCCCATCAACCACGAACAAAAAGTTAAGAGAGGGTTTTTTTTTTTTTTCACGAGTCAGTTCCTTCAGATTCACTAGTTTTGACTTTTATTTAATTGTTTGTTATCCTGCAGCAGCTGGAAACGAGCCTCACAGTTAAAGCATTTTCTGGGGCAGCAGTACCAAAAATAGTTAATTGAGCAAAGCTGAGATCCCGAGGAGAGGAGATGGACAGTGGTGCATTCTGCCCCTCCGAGGCTGGGATCATGGCAGCAGGACCAAACTGTTCTATTCTCCAGGTGCAGGTATTTGCAGACATTCAAAGGGTTTGGGAAATAAAAAGTATTTTCTGAGAGCTCACAATGAAATCATGCAAAGAAGGGATCTTATTATCCTGTCACCCTGTATCATCTCAGGTTTGAAAATTAAGCACTCCTCTTGTGCCTCCAGAACAATATTTTTCTGATGCATCTTGTATCTAAAATGTCCTCCCTAATCACGGCTTCAGGTAAAGAGTAAATCTCCAAAATGCATACATAGTGCAATTTAAAAGTTTCAAGCCAACGGTGCTCAAAATTCTGGTATAAGCAGAGTGCAGAGCTGGATAATAAATAGCTTCTACCCTTTCATCAAGCCACAGGAAACAACTGAAATGCAGGTGAACATGTTCCTGGTTTTCTCCCATCTCACAGGACACTCCAGCCCACCCCACCCTCTCCCACCCCCAGAAAAGAAAAGATAGGAGGGAACACAGAGCAGGCTTCCAGGTTCCAGACTAAGAGGAGCACAAGGAGCTGGCAGTAGAACTGGTGAAGTTGCTCTGGTAGATCCAGTCTGGACTGAAGGATTGGGCCCTCTTTATTAAAAAACAAAACAAAACAGCAAAACCTGCAGCAGCTGAAAGCAAAGATGCTTTGAAAAAGGAAATGTTTTCATTTTCTATGACCTAGCCCTAGATCTCCCAGTTTTATTTTTCTATCCAAATAAAAACAATTGCTGAACATACCACGGAATGCAGATGAATGATAGAGGTTTGTATACAAGGATGAGTCATTTTCTGGCATTAAGTGATATTACACTAAACAATAAAATCTTTAGCCCCTATTTTCTCAGTAGGTTACCTTTGATTATTTCATTTTAACTCCTGAATCAGAAGTCTAAAGGAATTACCACCCCAGCACAGTGCTAGACTCTAATCCAACATCTCATTTCCAGCAAGAAAAGAGGAAGACAAGCTATCTCAGGCACAAGCTCTTTTGAGCTTGTCTTCCAAAGGTTTCCACTGAGCCCTCAGCTGTGGAGGGGTCTGCCTGAAGCCTAGTAATTTAGAATCCTGCCTACACACAATTTTTATTATGATTATATCTTGAATAAGTTTATTTGTATGTATTCACTGTTCAAGTCAAAAATTCTTGAGTTCTTCCTTGTTTTTGAGATTTGGAATGGAGAGTTTTGAATATCAAAAGGCTCAGAAACTTAAAGACACTTCTAAAAATTTTGGCAGGCCCAGTAAATTTGAGAAAGAATATTAGAGTTTTATACTTCCCTTTTCCTTCTCTTTTCTGGGGATTTCTTATTGCAGCTTCCCTTGAGGTAGCAAATTCACTCATTTGCAGGGAAATTGAAAAGTTCACTTTAAACAGTTTGCTACAGCAGTGCTTTGCCTCCCTCCTTTTCCCTCAAGTAGGAAATCTGGAAATGCAAACATAGAAAATGCTTTAGTGAAGCTTTCAAAAGTTAGAAGGGATCTTGTGGTGAGAAACAAACAGTTTATGATGCTGTTTGAAGTCTCACTGGGAAGCAGTCCTGCCTTCTCAGGGCTTTTGGAGTGCCTGCATTAGCATGGCAGCTAAAGCCTCCTGTGAAAAACAACCGGGTTTTTTCATGAGCATGTCTGCCTCTAGCACAGAGAGGAAATAAAATAGAGGGACACTAAGCCACTGGAGATTGCAAGACAGTTAATGAAGGATGTCCTCAGGAGAAAGAAGGCACAAACACAGCGCTGAAATGATGGAATATCTGTAACCTTCCTTCCAAACAGCCAAACATGCAAGAATCCACACTGTGCATATTGTCACCACACCCTGCAAATTGCTACTGACACTTGGCAAATGAGAAACCCAAACCTGCATATGGTGAGGGTTAGATTTTTCAAAAGGCTAAAAATCACAGCAGAGAACTGGAGGCAGTCCCCTGAATCCTAAGCTCATTTTTGCTCCTGTACCAGTCACTCCTTTTGTGGGCTCTGATTTATTCCTATTAGAAAAACAAAACACAGCAAAAGAAGGCACAAACCAAGCATTTATCTCATATTGATCCAAATTCTTTCACTTAAGTCATAATTTCAGTCCTTCAGAGAAAATGCATTTCTGTCCAGGCTTCAGCTAAAATGCTCCAAGAGACATATTCTAAACATATATTCAAAACTTGTCATGTGCCTCCGCCTCTTCTATTTGGAGAAAATGGAAAAAGCAAAAAGCTAATGGAAGAGGAGCTGAGTATTTCAGAAATTTGTATTCTGCTTCTGCAAACCCAGGGGAATTCAAAGATTCAGCTAAAAATGGGTAGCATTTGTTTTTGGTGTTCTTCATTTGCAAGTCTCTGGAATATTTTGAGCTTTAATCATAACACTAAAAGGAGACATTTTCTGCATTGTGATTCACTGGATCACAAGGGCATCATTTACACTTGGACAACAGCTTTTTATGCTGGAAATCTCTAAGCAGGATCATCACCTAAAATATGTGTTTGCTCTTAGGTGTGCGGGGAACAACACCATAATTCCAGGCTGGGGTATCACTTAACAGCCACATGTTTTATTTCCTACATTATGTCAGGAAAGTATAATACAAGCATGTTTACAACATTTGGGACTGTATAAATAGACTTATAGGCCGGGGGGAGGCAAAACCTCCAGCACTATTAATGGAATTTTTAAGAGCAACCCATGTAATATGTGTCTTGAGCATGCTAAAGATTATCAGGATTAACAATCTTCTATGCTGGAATTTCCCCCCCCCCCTTTTTTTTTTAATTACTCAAATGCCTGAGTAATTTCTTCACCAAACTTTTAATTTCATGGACAACTCAAGTGTATACAAACAGATTGTAAATACTAAGTTCAGCATGCAAAAAAAAAGAGAATGGGAAAAATGAGAATTCAGTTATTAAATCCTAAAAGTGAGTAAAGTAAAAAAAAAAACCCTATGGGGACCTCCAAGCCCTGGTGGAGTCCTTGAAAAAAATAAAAATAAAAGGCACAGACAAAGAATAGTCCCATTCTTTGGATTATGTTAACCAAAACATGATTCCCTGTTTGAACATTTACTTGATACGGAACATTAATTTCTCTAATGAAATAATGGAAAGAAACTGAAACAATATTACAGTTAATGACATTTTCTCCTCACCAGGCAGGTACATTTCCTTGTTTTCTTTTTTTTTTTCATTCCTAGGAAGAGCACAGACTTTCTGCAAGGTATATAGAAACTGCCAGTTCCTTCGAGTGATTGGGAATGGGGGCTACAACAGGGAGAAGAAGAATATTCTAATGGTACTGTACTCAATACAAAGTTTACTGGAAGAGGATTTCCAGTGCTCCTCACTTACAGGAACTACTCTAAGAGAAAAGAGCAAGTTGATTTTAATGCAGTCTTTTCCAGTGCATTACACTGTAAGAGAATGCTCATTCATTTACAGAGAAAATGTGTCCTGGGCTCAGTTTCAAAGGTGGTTGTGTTTCCAATAATTAAATTGTGTACAGAAGGCAGTCACTTATATTCCACACTGTTAATTTTATGCTAAACAGAATCCTATTGATTTCCTGCCCCTTCCCAGACTTCAGCTGGAGTTACACGTATTCCATCAAGGATAAGAAATAGATTTTTCCTTTAACTATAGAAGTCTAATGAATGGTATATGATGTTTAACCTAGAACAAGTATTAGAAAGACCAAGAAGAAAACAGGAATGGGGCAGTTTACTGCAGATCTTACTCTTGCAGCCATAGAGTATATTTAGCAATCTACTTGGGAATTCACCCTGGAATATTTCCTTTTACTCAGTCCATGCAATTCCCCCAAAGTGTTCAGCAATTGACAAATATACATCTACATTCTTTTAGTTTGCATGGAAATTTTAAGGAGCTCTAGAGCTGTTTCTTCCAACTCCTCTCTCCCTCCATACTATGTTTGCACTACCACTAGTATGACGTGCCACTGCACGAATGGCCAGACAAAGAACCTATGGGATGCTTTGGGACTAGGAGACAGGAGCACACTGGCTGCAGTGGTCTCCCAGGTCTTCAGGACTGCAGACCCTGTTGTGACCTGTGCTTTGGGTCTGGACCCCGCTCCTTGACCTGCCAAGGCAATTCAAAAACCAGTGTAAGAAAGTCTGGCTGCTCTGCCTCCCCTGCAGAGCTCAGCAGCGACGGCTCCGGGGTGAGCAGGACGGAGCTTGTTTGCACAGTAAAGTCCACTCAAGCCAAGGGAAACAGTTCAATTATTTGAAGTGGGTTGTAGATTGGAGTTATAATTGAAGCTTCGTTTCTCAGTGTTAGTGCAATGTGAATGCTGATCCATGGCAGCAATCAGCAGCAATTGCCCTTACTAACTGCAATTATCTAGAACTATTGAAACGCAGCACCCCATGGAAGCAATTTCTTTTCTCTTTTAGGACATCATTTATTTGTAAATCATCCAGGGTGGGTCTTTGTGTTGCAAACATCACAAATGACTTCTGCTTCTCATACAGTCGTCTGATAGCTATTCAAATTGGAAAATAAAAATGTAACGTTATAAGACCTACTCCAATTGTCCCCTTCCTTTTCCCGAACTCCAACAAAAGTGAGCAGTAAAGAATAACGAAGGAAATTTTCTAAAACACATCTTTTCCTTCTAAGAAAAGCACAAGGTATTTGTTCAGTTGCAGACAAATTCCATGGGAGGTTACACACACTTCACAAGAGATTACTTTCGCAGCCAGAGCTGCAATGCAACGAATTTGCTAAATCAGATTTCAGGCATTTCAGATGGAAAACCTTGAGAGACTGTCCAATTTGGTAGCAATTCAGATATGATACCACGAACAGATCAACTTTCTAATGGAGAGGAGAGTGGCCTATGCTATATATATATACACACAAATCTGACTGAAAGTGTCTTAAGTCACATGTTCTTTTACAAGAATGTTTAAGAATGAAGAAAGTTCATCTGCCATGAAATAACCCTTCAGCTGAGTTGTTGGGACTTGTCATCAGGGTCAAATAAAAACAATTTTTTCACCAATGTCAGGTTAAAACACAGGAAGCAGAGTTTTCTTTTTGATTTCGGGCTGGTTTTTTGTTTGGGGATTTTTTTAAGGGCAGCTATAAAAAGTCTAGACAAATGTAGTCTCCCTGGAATACCTGATGATATAGCAAGGACTGGATGTGCAATCCTATGTTTGACTCTGTCTTTGGAAAAATGTTGTTTTTTCTTCCTCATGGGCAGATTAGAGTGATACCATTATACTTCAAATCCAATCTGTGAGATCAGCGTCAGCAGAAAGATTTATTTAACTTATCAAAATCTATTTAGGCTACCCAGAAGTGACTTGAATACAACACATAAATATATTCAGAGGGAGAAGATACCAAGTGGTAAATGACTATTCAGTATTTCATAAAGGCACAAAAACAACCACTGGATGAAAGATAAAGCCTGACTCATTCATCAAGTTAAAGTACAGTACTAATTATTTAATGACTGCAAGGGAAACTGCTGGCATAGGCTGGCCTGGGAATTTGTAGCAATCACCTTTGTAGGGATTAACAAGGACTGATTGGACCAACACCCAGCAGCAATTGTTCAGGAGGAGCTGTTGCTGCCTTGGGGCAGGAAGGTGGGCTTGTGCCACCTTCCTGACCTCCCTCCCAGCCCTATTTTCTGTTATGAATCAGCAGAGAAAGCTGTAGGACTCCCGAGAATGGTAATGGCCAGCAGAATGCAGAAGCCCAATGCAGCATGCCTGCTCACCTCAAAATCCACTAAATTTGGAGAAGTGGAATACAATCAGTGCTATCCCCCTCGAATTCTATAGCCAGCAGGATTTGATAAATAACAGGAAAGAGATTAAGCAATGGGAAGAATGTTTCCCAGATATTGCATATGCTTTTAGACAGTGGCAGCTGCAAGTCAAGGCTGGAGAATTGGTGCCCTTTGATTTCCTGTGCTGCTGGGCTTGGGGGAGCAACGTTAAAAAGCTGAATTTCAGGAACTGAGCTTGAATTTACAGCTCTTGTTCATCTCAGAAAACAAAAATCAGGGTGGTGTCTGAATGGGAAGTGTCTCCTCCCACTTTTCCAAGCCCTGCTCGAAGCACACTCTGCTGTGGTCAAAGAACTGAACAGTTTGTATGGAAAACTTGCATCTTCCAGACAAAGAGAGCAGAGCCTGAGGATGTTACTGCTCATGACCTCTGTAAAGGGCACCTGGTTCTATGTACAATGACAATCCAGACATAAAGATAAGTTTCAGTAGTTCCAATTCTACCTCTTCTACTGTTCATGACCAGAAAATAATACCACAGATGACTGCACTCCTCAACTATCCACCTTGACCTTCACTTGACATGCCCAGTCACTTACAGATCCTTTCACAGCAGTTACTATAAATCCATCCCATTGGGAAAAGGAGAATAAATCATGTGGCTTCATCTTTTCCCATTCAAATATTCATTTGCATCATTTATAGATAATGAGATAGAGATTCCTTTCTTTCTCTCATTGTGCATGCTGTCCTGTCAAAATTGGTGCTGCTCTAGCTAGTGCTCTTCATTTATTGCATTGGATCTAAAGATCAACATTTCTCATTTCAGTCTGCATTCTCTGGGGGGAAGACCTGAATATGGAAAAGAAAAGAATCACTAGTCATAACCTTAAAATCAGATTAATTTCACCTGCTGAGAAATCTTTTGCAATGCTGAGAGTGAAATCACTGATCCTGATGAGACACTGGACAAAAGAACAGCTCAAATGTTCTCTCTGCTTCAGTGTCTTGAGGCTGGAAGCTCTGCTGTGCAATGCAAGCTCTTAGCTAAAATAAAGTTTAAAAATAAAAAAGGGGAAAAGGAAAAATAAAAGATGCAGCATTGGAAGCAGCCTTCAAATTTCAAGGCAGAGTCAATAGTTGAGTCAAGGTATAGCACAACCGAGCTCACACCAATCACTAGTCCTGTTTTTGCACCCTTGAGGAGTAACAAATCTTCAAATCTTCAAAATATCTGACCCCAGTGAAAGAAATGGAATTGAAAGTCAACCCCTGAACTGAAAACCAAAAAAAGACACAATCCCTACAAGCGATCTGTGAGGTTATTGAGCCAGTCTCTGACATCAGGGAGAACAGACAGAGAAAAAATATGTCTGGTCAAATTCTGCAAACCTGGAAATCTAGCTTGATATCATGCCTGTGTGCAGTCTATTCAGATCCAGTCATGTGGCAGTGGGCAGCTTCCCTGTTTAACATCCAATACTCTCAATTTTAATGCTCACTTATATCCCCCCTGCCCAGGTTCTTAAAAGCAGTGGGTTTATTTTTTTTCGTAATGCACCAGTCTCCCATCTCATGCTCACTGTTTCAAAGCCCTACCTAGCTTCCAGCAAAAATATACCACTTGTAATAGTGAGAGATGGGTGAAGCTCCTTTCTAGTATCATTACTCATGTATAACATTTTAAACTGCAATTTCAAGAACTGTGTGTATCAGTAAAGACTCAAGTCACAGCAGTGCCAGCCAAGAGGAAGCTGAAATGGGATACTCAGGTGCAGAACTAATTTTAAAAAGACTGAGCAAGTATTTTAGGGAAGAATTTTATGAATTTGCCCAGGCTCTACAAAGATTGTGAAGATTTGCAATGGAATTTAGTTTGAAAATAATGAACTGAAATACCAGCACTACCTAAAGTGTTCTCCAAATGCCCCTTATCCAATGCTTCTAACTTGTTCCCCCAATAGCTGTAGAAAACATTCTCTATAAAAACTGCATAAATGAACAAAATCCATGACTTGCAGAGACTAGGAATTACTTTTTTAAAGCCTTGCAACCCTCCACATTCATTGCAAAGTACATGGAAAAATAACATTGCTTGCAATGACTGCTACTGCTCATGAAAAACATCTTTCCTGATCACTGACATGGCAGATATGCAGCTGACATCTGCTCAGCAGTTTAAGATTGCTTTGCTGACACATAAAATTGAGTTTCACTGTGAAATCAAGATGATATCATTGGCTATTATAATAAGTTGTTAAACCCATGGTAATATTTTTCTGTCTTTTTCAATCAGATAGTTATCTTTCTGCTCTCCCTCCCAGTCACTAGTTTTGAGTTTATCTTCTCGACAAAACACTCATAGAAAAAGTATTTTTGCTGTGTTCTTAAACTGCTGTTGCTTTCAATAAAACTAATTAACATCTTGCAGTAAACCAGTTCCCTGGGTATCCTTAGATTTCAAATGAAGCTGACCTATGCACAACAGGGTCTTCACTTCAGATTGAATGTGCTCATAAATACTTTCTAATAAATGAGACTACTGGGTGGTGCTGTTCATCCCACCTCCCAGAAGGTGCTGCAGAGCAGGAGGGTGGAATTGGGACAACTATTTGATTTAAGCATGCCCATGCCTGTGCTCTTTTTCCCCATTCAGCGACAATTAAAAAGCTGAGAAAGACCAAGGAAAAATAATTGGGAGGCTTAAAACTCTGGGACATCCCTGCTCAAAACCTGGGCTGCCTGGTGAGCAGCATGGACTCCTCCTGTACCCCTCTGCCCCAAGCACACACATGCCTTGAGGATGCTGGTTTTTACCCTCAACAATGTAGTGTCATGGGCCAATATGCTCTCATAGAGCAGAGAAGCAGCTGAGAGGAGAGTTGTTCTTACGTTACACCCACTCAAGGCTGCGTGTAGCCCATCATCACGCTGCAAATCAGATGAAGGGGAACCAGTTCATCTGCCTGTCAGCTAAAACAATCAGAGCTCAAATCTCTTTAGAACTCCTAAAAGAGAGGAGAAGTGGATGAGGCAAGATTTCTCACTTCAGCATAGTCACTACAGTCAGACTTCAGTAAAGAAAGCCCCCTCGCACAGCATTTCCAAAAGTGATGATCTTTTCCTTCTACACATAACCCAGGTTACCTGAAAAATTAATGTGGCATTATTAACACCAGAAACACTCAAAGCATTTTTAGGTGAGGCCAAAGTGTGGGGACCCCTCAAGCTTCAGCAAAAAGGCTTTACTGGATGAGGTTTGGCAAGGCAAAGATGAAGGTCAGAGCTGGGTCAACAGTGTAATGGAGGAAAACCAACTACAGTCTAATAACTTACCTTTTCTGTAAGAGATTCGTGTAGCTCCAGAAAAAAGCATTTGTAAGTCTAACACTTAGGGGCTGGTCAGAAGAGGGACAGAGAGAATTCCTCAATAGCTTGAAAAAAGTAAAGACTAAAATAAATAAATAATAAAAAAGAAACAAACCACCAAAAAAAAACAAAACAAAGCAAACCAATCAAAACAAACACACAAACAAAAAAAAAAGGCAACAAAACCCCACTAGCTCCTTTCATTCCCTGCTAGCCTTTTTACTACTCCCTCTGTTTGGACCTAAAAGCTGTTCATAACTTGGTTTCCTGTTTCTACAGGCTGTCCAACTCAAAGAAGACCCCTAACAAAAGATCCCATCTCTAAGCTCTCATTTGATGAAAAAGAATATCCATCTTTCCTGCCTAAATGCCAGCAGCAGCACTTCTTTCTCCTGAGAACTCCACATACAATCCCTATTAAATTAAACCAGAAAAACGCTCACTCATTCCTTTTTAAAGTAGCAGATTACCCATAATCCCCTCCCTAGGAATTCAAATTTTCTTTCCCTTAGAAAAAGGCTCAGTCAAGTCATATCCAAAAAGAGACTACTTAGAGACCTGCCACACAGGATTAGAAGGTAAATAAAAGTAAACTCCTAGTAAAAATGTCTCCTTTCATTTCTTCAGTGATGAAAACAAGGCCTGCAAGCAGATGGGTAGCCAGTTAGGAAACTACATTTCCCAAGAGGCCACAGGTCTCAGATCAAATTTCACACTAAATTTCCTGCTATAAAAGGCTTTGTGGCCAACCAAAGCCTTTTCAGATGATTTGGGAGAGTGGTGGTGCCATTTTGTAGGTTGTCATTATTATTTGAGTAAAAGACAGTAGCTTCTAAAAGAACTTTTTTTTTTTTATAAGGTACCTGTAATCTCAGTGTTCTTGCTATTTCTGAAGTTGATAATTCAGCCTTTTATTTTCATAGTTTATTATTGTCATTCACAAGAGGGTAATATTAAGTTAAAGCTTTATGTTGGCATGACTAAAATTTTCTGGTTTTCAGCCTTTAGTAGAATGGGGTTTGAGACATAGCAAAATTCACAGTTATGCTCTGGTAGGAAGGAGTCAAGCACCAAAATGTGCATTACAAAGAGCAAAATCTCCAAGCTGTTTACAAACAAGTGTGTGTGCCTCTCTTGCTTCAGGCTGCTGATCAAATTATGGTCTGGGTTAGCTGAGGATTCAGAGCCTCATGTATTTGTCAGAGTTCGCTTGTAAATATAGTCAGCATCTGCATTTGAAAAACCTTAGCAGATTCATTAAGTGCTTTAAAAGGAGGAGGGAAAGTGAAGCGAAATAGAATAGCTTTTAATTAACTTCAGAGTATTTCATTTTCCATAAGGTTTGTATAAGGAGCTTGTTTTTTTTCATGTCCAGTAATGTTTAGATTATGTCCACTATATCTGTTGTGTCTTTTTTTTTTTTTTCCACGAGCATGAAGGGGAAGATTTCCTTCTGAATAATGCCTGGGTCGTATGTGTTTGAATTTGGTGCATGAAAGGAAAAAAAATACATGTAAAGACTTTGGAACTAGGCTTATGCTTTCAAAGATACTTTGGTGCTCACAGAATCAAATATTAATACTCTGAGATTTAGGTCCTAAATATTAAGGCAGATGATATCTTGAAATCACACTGCTTAGCTTGCTGGCTTAAAGTGCAAAAGTCTCTTTTTGTAGCAGAGAGAGATTTACTATTACAATTGATTAAAAAAAGAATGTAAGCACACAATCAGAGTTAGTTTTCACCGAAGGCTTTAGAACAGCAATCTACCTCCTATGTTCCTTATTGTTTAACAAGGCACCTGCTGGGAATTTTTATGTGTGGAGGTTAGGTAAATTTAGAAGTATATTCTGATTTAAATACATCTTGTTTTGGTGTGATCTACTCAATTATAAATGCAGAACTCTGATATAAAAACACAGCTCCTCCTAGAGAACTAATATCTAGGTTTTAATTTAACCATTAAGCACTTCCAAATATACGCACTTAATTAAAGCATTAGGGAAACCTCTTGTAGAGTGCAAACAAGAATCCTCCGCATTTTTCACCCCAAATGCCCCTTCCTGTCTTTGAAACTTAGTTCTCCACTTAACAAAACAAGTTTTTTATTGCTGCTGGTTTTACCGACCCAAATGGAACTGTCAAGATGTTTTAAAATTCCTCTGGGATGATGGAGGATGCTGTTGCTTCTAACCTCGTTGCTTCTCTATCTCTGAAGAAGTGGGGGCCTAAAGAGGGGCTCCAAGAAGTGGCAGCCACTGCCATGCCCTGAGCAAGCAGAGCAGCAGCCCAGGCTGGGGGAGATGTGCTCACGTAAGGCAGAGCAGTGCCTGGGCATATGCTGTCAGAAATGAATGTTGATTGCCCTGGCATCGGCAGGCCAATAAAGCTGATTGGTTTTTAATTTCTCGGCCCTGGGATTCCAGCTGCATGCTGCACAAATAGAGAAACATTACCCAGGTACTGCTCAGGCTGTTTAGTGATGCTGGTGGCTCAGTTGCACACGGAGATTTCCAATGGAGCTGCCCAGGTTGCTCCATTCTCCATCGTTACCCCCCTGCCAGCACCCGGCCGTCCTGGCAGGCTCGTGGTTTCTCAGGGGCTGCTGGTTGTTTTTCCTGAGAGTTGGGCTTTTGTGGAGAACAGCACAGCAAGTTGGGCCACGTTTCTTTTCTGCCTCTTTCAGGCCTTGCTTACCCCTCCAGCTTATGGTGTTTCCAACCAAGTTTCTGTTGCAGGAATTGGTGGATAAAGGCTATATTGGGCAAGAGAGGAGAGAAAGGCAAGTTCAGGGAAGCACTAGCCATAGTAAAAGAGGATGGCAAACTGCAGTATTGCCTTTTGGTGAGATAAATAATACTGCAGGCAAGTTGTCTTTTCCATCTATCTCCCTCCTTGTTTAAGACATTGCAGGTGGGCAGAACATAAATCCTGTCTGCCCAGCGCCTTGCCTGGGTTAGCACAATGGAAATCAGTTTATGTAAATTTGATAGAGAAATAGAGCTGCCTATCTACAATTAACATCTACTTGGAAGGGTTAGCTTAATGCTAAGTTATTATAAAATCTACTTACTCCAAGCTTGATTAACTGTGGAGAAAGAGTTATAGAGTCGTCTTAAGGCATTTGGAAATGTTTCCAGGAAACTAAAAGTGACCTGCTCTGCTGCACATTGAAACCTTGATGGGTGTTGAAGAGAATAAAACACAATTTATTGTGTGTGGGTTTTATTTCCTTTCCTTTCTCCATTCTGCTGACTGAGCAGTTCATGTCATTTACATTTCTCAGTTGGAGAAATATGAATTACAGTTATTTGTATTGTCTGAATAGTTTAAAACCCATGATCCATTATAGGAGTGGGTAGCTGGGTATTACAGCTCTCAGGAAGGGACAGTAACTGGCATGACCAGGGAGATCCACTGGCTGAGCAGGTCTGGTTCCACCAGTTCTGAGTGTTTTACTGACTCATCTAAATCAGAAACATGGATTTTGCTTTTTCTTGAGGTAGGTTTCTACTCAGTGAACTTGTACCTCATAAATTTGTCACATGTTTTGAATTGGTGACTTTCAGCTTTTGCTGGTTTAACTGGAAGTCTACTAAAAGCCTCCTGAAGGAGATGTGGACTGCTGTAGTGTGACTTGAGGGCTGATGGGCAGTAGATATGATCCTACTGATTTACTGCTTGCATGCCTTCAGAATTAGGGCAGGGATTTCAAAGAGTCACCAGGGCATAAGTAAAAACACAGTTCCCAGTACTAGAGGGGAGGTATTTAGAGTACTCGGCATTTGGAAGCCACCAGCAACTGTAAAAACAAGTCATATATGGAATGTGGGATCTTGTGAGTCTGTTCTGGTCATTCCCAGGTGACCACTTGAGCTTTCCAGTTACTCCCTACATTGTTAAGTCTTTTAAGGTTCTGAGTTTGAAGCCTAGAAAACTGTGTCTAAGTTTTTTTAATCTCTTGAGCTTTTGATGCTTGTGGAGACGACAAAGATGTCAACACAGCTTTTGTCTAGTTATCATGTGTGGCCATGAGGTAATCCTTCTGAGTTAAATTACTTGCAGTGCTGCTGTGAGCTTTTACCATTGCTATGCCTTCACTTTTAGAGCATTTCCATGACAATCTGTCTATAAGAAGGACTGAGGAAATAAAAATACATCATAGGATAATGCAAATTGAGAGTGACTACAGGAGGTCTCTAGTCCAACATCCTTCTCCAAACAGGATCAACTGTGGGGACAGATGAGGCTGCTCAGGGTTTTATTCAGCTGGGTCTTTAAACCCTCAAAGATGAAGGATACGCAAACCTGAGCAACCTGTTCCATGGCTTGATCACCTTCAAGTGAAGGGGGTTTTCTTTCCATTCAGTCTGAAACATTCTTATTTCAATGTATGTCCTCTGTCTCTTGGCCTTTCTCCAGTTGTGGAGGATCTCCCCGTTCTCCAGAACCTTTCAAAAACGTAAATGGATGACTGGGGGATCCCTGTTGTGTGGTAGGACAAAGCAGGGGTACAGGCACAGTCTGCACACCAAAAACAATCTCCAAAACCCCAGCCCGAGCAGGTGGGACAAGCACAGGGCACAGGCTGCATTCTGCCTTCCTCTCTCCCCATCTTTTCTCACTGACCAGAGATGGTGCCCCACTTGGTGTGTTTGGAGAGCCGGTAAGTGATCTTTTCCCTAGAAACATATTGCCTTTCATGGAAAGTCGGAGACTTACTGTGTTAAGCAGAAAGCAAATTCTGTTGAGGCAAAACCCAGAGAAATTTTAGGCTCTGGTAACTGCATGTGTCATTTTGTGTAACTAAAGTGAAAAGTCAAATGATTTCTGGGAACAGAGCAGGTGTTCTGACCTGCTGCAATGTGTATGCTCTGCAAACTGAACTGCCTGAGCACCACGGGAATGTTTGAAACCTGTGTACGAATGGCAGGGAGGTGAGGCTGCAGCAGCTGTAAAATCTCTGTTTTGGCATTTGACCACCTTCTAAACATAAAGAGCAAAATAATACATCCATCTCCAGGGTCAGGAATGGCTGTGCTACTTAGCCTCATGTTAAACCTTGTGAGTTTAAATTGGCTTTATAGCCAAATACAGTCAGATTGAGGTCAGACAAGGTACTGGCTGGTTTTGCAGGCAAGTTTTATCTTTTATTTTTATAAAACTCACTGGAATCCATTTGCAATGACAGATGCCATGGAGTGCATCTGCCTGATAGTTCACTACTGATAATAGAGCTGGAGATAGCTCAGTGAGCCTCTTCATCATGAATTTCTATTTTCTTTTATAGTCTTAAATATTCTCACTGCCTTTATCTTGGAAAACATATTGCACTTTTGTTTCTATTTTGCTGGTTTTTGAACACTGCCATTTTTAAGGGGTTATTAGTTTCCCCCTTTTCTAAGTTCAGCTCCTTATTCCTTAACAAGAAAAAGTATAACTAAATGAGCTAAAACCATTTTTTTTCAAAAAAAATGGAAAATGAAAAAAAACCATGACTTTTTCCAAAGTCATTCATGACTTTGGAAAGTGGTAAGCTACGGATACTTTTGGGTTTTGTGTGTGTGAGCCCACAGTCAAAATCAACTGCTTTCCTGTATTTGATTCTATGATAAATATTTTAATTTTTTTTTTTCATTGCTTACTCAGAGAAAGATACTTAAACATTTGGAGTCAGTAAGTGTGGGAAAGCAGATAGCTGTGCAATGATTTTCCCCACTTTTTGTATTTTTATGTTTGGCATTACTTGAAAAGGGCATTCTTCTTTTATAGAGTGTATTAAACTAGGATATAACTTTTCTTTGCCTCTGCTGAAATCCTATTCTAACCATATTAATTTTGGGTACATCCTTATGTTCACCAGATATTGTTTCTGTATCTTTATTTCAACACTAACATTGGTCCATCTGACAAACTTATCTTCAGGGAAGCTGAGAAATAAGATTCCGTGGGCTTGATTAAGTTTTACAAGCAGCAGCAGATTTGCATTTGCTTTGCATTGGTGTGATGGCTTTCCCCACTCAGTGGTAGAACCACTCCTGTACAAACCTCCCCCTGCTTTCATTCACAGTCTGAGATAAACAGATGTTTGGTGAGATGTTTAGCATCTGAAATGATTAGTCTGCTCAGATTCTTGCTCCTACTTTATCCTGCATGGCAGTTTTTGGGTTGCCTGGTTTTGTTTTTTCAGTTTTGTTATGAAGAGAACAACTTCAGCCTCCCATTGTGAGTTTCTCATCTTCAAGCTGCAGCTTCTGCCTAACAATAGCACAGTGAACAATGGTCCATCAGAGCTACAGGAAGCAATTTAAGATGTGTAGGGTAATGAAGAGCAAATGTACTCTTATCGTCACAACTACATGGAAGATGCTCTAAAATTTTATGATGAATCTTCTTCAACAGTCCAGCTGCAAAAGAAGTATCTTGTGGAAGAGCAGAAATAGAAATCCTTCATTCATCAGCAATGTCTCTTTGATGTCTTTTTTCTTTTTTTTTTTTCGAGAGTTAGTCAGAGAAATGACTATAGTCCACATGCCATGGTCAATGATATACTTTTTCCTTGCAGTAGCTACATCAGAATCATCATTTGTGTGAGTGAGAATTGGTCTCTGTCACACCAAATACCAAGAACACAGGATTTACTTTTTTTTAGATCCCTATATTAGATATACATCAGATTTTGGTAAAGTGTATTTGCAGAGTGAACAGTGTTTCTAATTCAAAGATACTTTAGTTGTAGAGACAGATTTCCCATCTTCCTTTGGCTCTGCATGAGGCCTTGTATGCTGAAGTAGATCTGTAATTTATTAAAGATAACACTGTTAGTGTTTAGGGTTGGAGAAAGACCACATTGGTTAGGTCTGAAGGGTAAATTAGTGCCATACAGGGCTGAAGAACAGTAAGTCTCATTATTCTAATTCTGCAGCTAAACTGATGGGATGTTTGAAAGTGTGATGGATAAGCTGGAAAGTAAACTAAGGAGCAAGATCTCTTCAGTTTATGAAAGGACTGGAAAAAGGACAATAAAAATGGGAACATGCAGATGGGAAGATAGCAGCTAAAATTGTGTAGTAATGATTGGGGCTTATGTGCATCCTTGGCATAGATAATTAACTGATTCAGAAACATTTGATAGAGAAATGATAGAATAATCAAGAGGAAAATACATGATCTGTCATCTGAGAAACTGATTATATGTCTATGAAATGATTGATGACTTGTTTGGACCTGGTTGCTGGATGTCTTGTAATGTTTTGAACTAATTCACTAACGAGTGCCTGAACTCATTACTCATTGAACTAATTCACCTGAGTGGTGAATTTGGACTTGAGCTGTGGCTGTTGGTGGGAACAGACCAAGAGAAACAAGGACTGATGGATAAATGCTGTGAAGTACTTTGCACTAATATTGGGTAATGGGTAAAGATCTGGTTAAGGAAAAAAGGAAGAGTGATGCCTGGTGCTTGTAGTAAAAGTTCAGGGAATGAACCCTCCTGTGGAAGGAGCAGCCAGAAAGAAAATTTGATCTAATCATGGCTTGTTCTGCTGTGTGCCTCTCTGGTAAAGGAAGAGAGTCATGCTTGAGACACATCTGGGAAATTTAGGTTTAGTTGTCAGTCACAGAGTTATAAAAGCTGAGGAATGCAAAGATGCAGTTAATTTACTTCAAGAATTCACAAGGTTGCTGGAATATCACACGTATTTTTCTGAGTATTGGGGAGAGAAAAAGAATCTATATGGTCTTCCATTACAGCTTCTGGTAGAAAAGTGTTTCTTTCAGCATACATAGAGAGGAAAAACACTCTTTGGTTTTGATAACAAGACAATTACCCCCCTTTCTACTGCAAATCTTTCTGGAGGGAACAATGTTTCCTAAAATGAATGTAACTATGCTGGTTTGAAAAGTACATTATAAGACACAATAGCTTTCTCTCTGCATTTTGGTTTGTGTCTCTCCTATTTGTATGTTTCTCTGCAATGAGCATGCTACGTCTTTTCCTTGTTTCAGTTTCCAAACAAGTTTATTTTGTCAGGTCACTAAATACAGTGTATTTACAACCATTATTAACAAATCAGATTAAATGTGCCGTGATTCTTCAATTCTTGATTTAATCAAGCACTTCAGATATTTTTTCAAAAAGCAGGAATATATCTGAATTATGTAACTATTATATTCTTCTCTAGAATTCTAAGAAAAAGCTCTTTTTTTTCGAGTCTTGGTAGGAAAAAAATTACCAATATTGTTCTGAGTTTCTGTATAAGTTCTTTCTTGTTGTTCCATGCTGTCACCTCCATATGGTTCATACATTTTTAGTAGTAGAATAAGAATATAAATCTCTGGATATGTGGTTTATTAGTATAGCCAAATAAATAAATGAATTGCTCTAAAAACTGAAAATGTCACTTGGGATTCACTGAGCCATTCACAACCGAAGTTTGACAGACAATGATTTAGTCAAACCCTCTCTAACTTTTATTTGAAAAACAAGGACAATTAAAAATAGTATGAGGCATTTTGGTCATGAATTATTCTGATCAGGATTGTAACTAGAATTTTATTCCAATGCCTAAATGAAATATCTGCCTGTATATCCAGTGAGTTTCGTTACAGCTTCAGTTTTATTACCTCACTTTAGGAGATTTAATCCTTTTCTTGGAAATGCATTACTCTTCAGAAAGTACAAATAAAAATGAAATACAGCCATTTCTTTTTTTGGGGGGTTAAGGGGAGAATAACGGGAGAGAAGGAATCAACTTTTATATTTAAGGTGACTAAACCTTTGTGGTATTATTTTGTTGAAGTGCTCTTAGCATTGTAAGAGCCTTTTTGAAAACTCAGGAAGGGCAAAGCTTAGAGGCTTTTGTAGAGGCTACAGACTTGGTGCCATGGTGTTCCTTTCCTACCTCATGAGCATTATTAGCATGGCAATTGCTGTGGTGAGTTCCTTGGAGTGTCCAGGTGACCCATCCTGGATGCATGGGAATTTCGGTCTTAAGCTCTGCCAGGGGAGGTTTAGGTTGGATATTAGGGAGAAATTATTTACAGAGAGAGTAATCAGACATTGGAATGGGCTGCCCAGGGAGGTGGTGGGTTCTCCATCCCTGGAGGTGTTTAAGATGAGACTGGATCAGCGCCATGGTCTGGGAACCACGGCAGGGTTGGATCAAGGGTTGGACTTGATCATCTTGGAGGTCTTTTCCAACCCAGTTGATTCCATGATTCATGAGAGAGGACTTTTCTGTTACCCAAAGAAAAGAGAAAGACTGAATTCCTACTCCTTTCCAACCCAAGACCCAGCACTTGTCCTCAGCAATTCTCTGTGCTTTGGAGTCTCTTTGGACAAAGACCAACATATCCTGGCATGAGGGAAAAGACACAGAACTGCATCAGGACAAGTTCCTTGTAGTTGCTCGTCAACAACAGGCGCAAATCAGGTGATTCCTCTTTTATCCTCACATTCCTATGAATGAGCTAAGCCCCATGGCTGGAGCCAGAGCAGAGAATTGACACTGAGGCCCCAGGAGAGGGGACTGATACAGCCCCAGTGTGTTTGAGATGGAGAAGTGCTACCTAGGAAGAGAAATCTTGCTGCAGATGAGTATTAATAGGTCTAGCATTTTCTTTCCCATGAAAGTCACCTTCCAAAAAAATTAATAGTGTTTGATTTTTGGGTAACCTGGGAAGTTTTTCTTTTCACTCTTCCTTCCCTTTCTCGCTCCAGTTTTCATCAGTGTCTTGGCACTTATAAATCCAGACTATTTTATGTGTGAAGGGTAAAGATTAATGCTACAGAACAGGTTTATCTTTTTAAAAGTACTGTCAAAAGCTGAAGCATGTTACCCACAGTCTAAAAC
Organism: Lepidothrix coronata; assembly: GCF_001604755.1. NCBI lineage: Eukaryota > Metazoa > Chordata > Aves > Passeriformes > Pipridae > Lepidothrix > Lepidothrix coronata. The sequence goes on along the minus strand of NW_016690420.1, from coordinate 354,457 downwards.
AAAATTGCATCATAGGTATTTTCTGTCTGAAAATGAATTTGCTCTTTTGAAATGTGGATAGAAATAAAATTAATGTGTTGGTACATAAAGATATATATTTTTAACCAGTTTTATTGCATTTGTGCAAACCAATGCACCATGAGGCTGAAAAAGAAAAAGGAGAGAGAAAAAAAAAATATTAAAAAGAAAAAGGTAAGGATTGAGATGGAAAGACAAAATGCAAAAAGTGAAAAATCCCTGCAATGAAACCTGATGGTAGAGTTTAGGTGCAAAGGACACAGGGTCAGAATTTAAAAATTATTGTTGCTCAGCTTCTGTATATGTTTTGGTTTTTGAAGTCAAGCAATTGACAGGGAAAAATATGGGAAAAGTAAATTGATCCTTCTGCAGACTAACAATCTAACACATATGATAGCTCCCTCTGAGAATAAAAAAATAGAGGATTACAAATATGAAGCAGTAGAAAAACCTTTCTTCTGTAGTACCTATGGAAAGTTATAGGAATTAAATAGATTATAACTTCTTATGTATGTGGCAAATGTTTCATTGAGGTGGAGGTTTCAGTATCAAGGAAGATGGTTTCACCTATTAATTGTTTTTATTTAAAAATTAAAATACCTAGAGGGGAATATAAAGTCTCAATCTACAGAGAAATTTCCAAGACAGGTACTTTGTATTTAAACTCACAGGAAATGAAAGGTCGATGGAAATTGGACATGAAGCGCATGAATGAAAAAAGATGGGGCAAGACTAAGTGAAGGAAATTAAATGACACTGAAAGAAGCAGAACCACCTTACCTCATCCCTGTGTGTTTTGTAAATGTAATGCCTGGAGAAATTCCTTCAACCGCTACAAAGACAGAACTTCTCTTGAAAATACTGTCCTGAGCACTGACTGTGCCCCAGCAGAGCTGCCTGCAGTGTGAGGGGACCTGCACAAGCCAGTGCCAGAGACTGCCTGTATCATCACGGGTGTGTGCTGTGGGTTCTGTTCACAGATTTTTAAGACAAGGGAAGGTTTATTCCAGAAACCTTTACCTATGTGCTCTCTGCTTCTTGCTTCCTGCAATAGATCACACTTCCCAAGATGATCTTCCTTTTTTTTTTTTAATTATGGTTTATTGGAATATTTTCACGTGATGGTTTTTTTCAGGGAAAGTGGTTATCTGAGGCACTGATGTATGGAAATACAATGCCCAGCTGGACGAGCAGAGTCAGTGAGGCCCCAGCAGGCAGCTCATTTTCCCTGCCCCTTCAGAGAGTTTGGCAGCCAGCTCTAATCCCTGTGCTACCACATCTAAACTGCTGCTGCTACCCACAGTCATTAGTTTGGGGTTTGTGTGGTTGTCTCTGCAGTATGCAGAAGTCAGTCTTCAGCACACCCTGACCTTCCCTGTGGTGCCTTTAACTCATGTAAGTACTTCTGAAATGCTTTCTCTCTGCCTCTTCCAGAAGAAGCAGTGCTCAGACAGCACAGGGGTAAGGTGCTGCTCACTAAAGCTCAGGTCAAGACAAACTGAAAGTACCCAGAAGTACCAAAAAAGCTGGGGACCAGCCGAGCCCGGGGGAGTGCTGCTGTCCTGAATGGTTTGAGTCAGGCCAGCCATGAGCTGGCGGGTACAGCACGAGTAGTGCTTTCAACCCTGATGCTGTCATCAAATAATCTTTTCTGATTTAAAGGGTTAGCAAGCAAACAGAAAGAAATAAGAGGTTTTCTTTCGCTTCCTCAGAGCAGTGCACAGAACTGTCACCTGGTACAGCCTCTGCCAGAACTGTACATGCGGGTGCGTGCAGGGTGCAAAAGAAATGCAAATGTCCATCATAGCTGGAAAACCAGGCTTAAAACAGACCTAATTATATTGTCACTGAGAGGAACTAGAAAGAACATTTTTTGCTATGATTTTACATTTTTGAAGGCTCTCTTCCTTAAATAACATAAAATAACATCGCTGAAGATGGTGATACTACAGGATGCTACAGGACTTCCCAGGAGCCAGATAACTGCAGAAAACATTGTCAGTGAATAAGAAAAGCAAAGTCTTCTAGTCACAAGGGAAAACCCTTTCACCCTGATTTAAGGATGAGCAGCTTTACAGCTATGTTGTTATTTCCCACTCTTACACAGATACTGCTCTATGCCTGATCTTATTAATACTGACAGCAGAAATCTTAAGCATATGTTCCCGATCTTGGACTCCCTTGTCCTTACAGGATGAGAGGTCAACCAGGCAATAAAACTCTTAGTTGAAAAATTGTTATGTACTTGTGTCATAAGCACATAATCAGCTTTTTTTTTCTTCAGTATTGAGTGCTAAGTTGCTGACTGATGTTACAGACTAGTAACAGATCTCGTATTACAGGGTGAGGCAGATGTCATGCAAAGTCAATAGCGAGAAGAGCAAGGTTTTAAAAAGTTTCCACAGAGCATGCTAACTCCAGGCACAGCGTTGGAGGTGCTTTGGGAAAACCTTTTCTAAGGCTTTTAGTGTGAGCAACAGGGATTGTAGCTGATGCTTCAAATGCCCCTTTGAATCAACGCATGTAGAAAATGTTTTCTTGAGCTTGACCCTTGGAAGAAAACCTAATGAAAAGGCCTTAAAGATTTTCCCCAGTCCAAGGTTTATTATGGACCTCTTATTTTGGAAGAATTGTGTGTGCATTTCTAAAAAGTGTCACCCAAACCAGGGACTATTTAGCACTAATATCTCCTTACTATAGTCAAAGCTAGTTTGCTACTCGCTCTTGCACCCAACTTCCTGGGCTCAGCTACAGCTGTCTTGGCACAGACAGCTTCCTGAAATACTGTCTAAGCCTTTCATCAATAGTCTAACTCACTTTAACTCCCTTTTCCCCCCAGATATTTCTCAAATTGACAATGAGCCCTGACAGCAGGGCTGTGCTAGCACTGGGGTTCAGTAGCAGTACTGAAGCCAAACACACATCCCAGTTGCAGCTGAGGCCACAGGTAGGGCCAGCAGCTGGTACACAGTGTAGAGAAAATCTCACATATGGCCTGGGCTCCAGACACAAATTTCATTTCTTTTCCATTTTTGCTCCTTAGCAGGATCTCTGGACTGATGCCAAGCCCACAGGACAGTTCAAGATTGCTCCCTTTTCACGTTACACGGAGTTAAATAAGATAGTCAAAGATACAAGCATAGGAGATTTCGGGGAGCTCCTGAGCCAGTAGCTCAGGTTTGTATAGACAAAGCTTGGGAGAGCAGCCAGTGATGCCATCTGCACTGGGATGGTGCAGGGCCAGCAGCTGTGCCCATGGTCTGCTGAGAAGCCCCTTCCCACAGCACCTGCCCCTGCCCACTCCCTGCAGGCTGGCACCCGTAAACACGAGTGCTGGGAAAGTCCTGCCTGCCAGCTCTGCTGGTGCTGACATACACGGCATGGAAAGGTCTCCTGTGGAGTTGTACTTAAGGTCTGCAGAAAGCTCTGACCTGCCAAAAGCATCTGAAACACTAAACATTTCTGTTATTGTGCATAGGAGGCCAAGTTCTGATAGTCACTTAAAAAATTTTGTTCTACTTTATAGAGCACACTCGGTGACAAAAATTGTAATAAACCCCCAGAGTCCTAGTACAACGTCTAATACTAACACTAAAATTAAATAATCATTTATTTATTGTTGTTAAAAGGGACAAAGACCTTAATCCACTTGAAATGCAGAGCACAGTCAGCTGCCAATTGTGGAAACAACATATGCATGTAATCTCCCTCTATCTCCCTTTTCTTTTTACTTTCAAAAATAATATTTTTTTCTTTCTTTTATGCAGTCCATTCTGCTGACCCACTCAGGCACAGGTCTCTATTTACACAGCAGGCCCAGCTGACAACAAACCTGCTTCCAGATCCATAACTCTTCCTGTAAGTGCTTGGATATTGGTTCAAAAAGCAGGCAGCTAAATAAAAATAACAGCAGAAAAGTAACTTAAGTGGTTTGAAAAAAATCCTCCACCAAATGCAAAATAATAATAATAATAATAATAATAATAGAGGTATTGGTAATTAATTCTCTTGTCCCTCTGCTCTCCAAATCTGGAAATGTATTTTTCATCTCCATCATGCAAGTATCTCCTCTATGGAGATGTCCAAAAGGATTTCAAGTAGAGAATTAAGTAGTTTTCTATAAGCTGCTAGAATATACTACAAACTTATGTTTTTTCTGTAGAATGGTGTTGGGTTTTTTTCAAATTTCTTACCAAGCCAGAGGTAAAGATGAAACTGCACTTCAAAATGGGATTTACAGTTCCTCCTACTCTATTCCCTTTCTTTGAGTAGCACTGGGAGCTGCGGAGCAGTGAGACAGGTGAAGTTGGTTGGTGTGATCCAGATGTGCAGGGCAAAGCATCAGCCCCGGAGCCCGGAGCTGTTCCGTGGATTCCTCAGCGCCACCTGCTGCCACCGTGTGAGTTACAGCCGCGAATAATTTTAATTAATTATTTGGGAGGGGTTAATTATTAATTTTATTTTCAATTACTGCAAAGGAAGTGATTCGTGGGGAACACAAGAGCAAACCTGACAGGCAGTGATGCAGCAGGGTCCGACATCACAGCCCTGGGGCAACCAATGCACTGGGATTTATCAGCACTGCACTAACACATGAACAACTGATGTTATTCCCAGGCACAGGCAAAATACAGAATGTTGTAGGCATAGCCCAAGCAGCAAAGGGCCACTCACAGGTATTAAATACCCACTGCTCCACAATGTACTCTGTGCTGGGAGCTATTTGTAAGAAGCAAATAGAAATGGAAAGGCTTACTTCTTTATTCACTTAAATTAGAAACCTGTGAGACTTGGAAAGAGAGCAGTGCTCATAGACCTTGAGAAGCTACAAAGCAAATGGTTGGGTAACACAGGCATTATTTGTATTTGAGATTCTCAGCTAGATAGGTATCCCAGACATATCTGCCTGCCTGTCTGCCTGTCTGTCACCATTGTATCCTGGGAATATATAGTCAACAACAGAACAACTTATCATGCCTTTTCCCTTCTTGTAATAATCTCAGTAATTTACTAGGGCTGTATATTAAAACGTCTTTCCCTACAGCCAAGCATTTGCATACATCCATCAGCCAGCTTGTATACGTGGGATGGGAGATGATTTAATGCTGCCAAGAAGGCTTAAGATGTGGATAAATGTTTTTTGTAAGGATTGTTAATACTGTCATGCCAAGATTAAGGAGGCCAAAGACTTGTCCTAGACATAATGACTGGCTGAAGCAATCCTGGAAACATCCCTGTCTAGGGGAGGGGAATATAGCTGCATTTAGGAAAGATTTTAGGAAAATAAATATCTAGTCATGCAGAATAGAATGTCACTCTGATCATTTTAATACAAATACAAAATCAAATTTCTTGAGTGATTTTCCCAATGCATCTGCAGTTTGAGCCTCCAAATATTACAAAGCTGGATATTTGCATGTCTGATCTGCCTGGACACTGGCCCAAATTAGCTATGTGCATGCCCTGGAGCAGCTGTTGTGCATACAGGGTGGTAATAGGGAATACCAGGAGTGGGAGTAGGAGGGTACATACCTGGGGCTGGGACACATGTAAATTCAACAAGTATGGACAGTCTGTGGAGGTTAAAAGCAAGTAGATTAATATTAAATACTGGCAATGATTTAAATTTTGTGAAGAAATTACTTTTGCTGATATGGAGTTTTTCAACTACAATTTGAATACAGATCTCTCCTGGCCTCTTTTGGGGAAAAAAGAACTGCAAAAATCTTAGTAGATTAAAAAATGTCATTAACTTACAGCCATACTTCTTCATCAAGCATATTTTTATTGATAAAAGCCCTGAAGATTCAGGAAATCAACTGAAAGCCAAATTCACACAATCAGAATTATATGCTTTGCAATCCCTCCTCCTGGTGTTCCAGACCTGCTTGATCCTCCTTTCCGGTCCCCCTTGGGGCCAGGCACAAACTACACACCCAAATCCAACTGAACCCAAACACATGAATTTAACTAAGACCTAGAATGTTTTCCTGGACTAAAGTGGTGTCAATCCCTCAAGGCTTTGAGACAGGAAACATCATACTCCATGTCTATGATGCACTCACTACAGAGATGTTCAGTGCTTTGGGAATGCAGACAAGCACTAGTGATTTGAGAGATGTTAATGTGCTTCACCTGAGTTAGAGTTCCAGTTGTTTGTCTGAGTGGAATCCACAGCAGGTCCGTGTTAATTAATTCAATATTACAAGAGAGAACAGGGAAATATATACAATTCTCTCTTGTACTCCACAAGAATTTCCCAGAAGAAATAGCAACTGGATTTACTAAACTGATTCTGATGCTAGTAACCAACAGAAGGAATTTAAAGGAATCTGAACTTTCTTATAGATGAATTAACTTTATAAGAAATTACTTTTTCAATAAAACATTTACTTTTCCTACCTCAGCATGGAGAGATATTTTGAATTAGAATGAGAGTCTGGTGTTTTCACCCATCTGCAGGTTCATTTGCAGCATGAAAAGTGCAGTGACTCTCCTAGAGACACTCTGTGGGTTAGAGCTCAGCTGTGGCCACAGGGACCCATATTCTTTGCTCTTTCTTCTTAATCACTTGGCCTTCTCTTCTCCAGGGCACTGCCCAAATGTGTCGGGATTTAATTTGTTAACAAAGAGGAATAATTTAGATTGTTTCACTCACAGAAGTGTGGAAACCAAATCCTTGCTGTGGAAGCTGGAGTTTCTGTTGGAATTAAAGGAGCTTGGCCAATTCACCCCTAAAGATCTAACCTGTTGCCTCTTGCTGCTCTATTATTTTTGTCACCAAGGATTCATGTTTCCAGTTGGCTTTGGCTTAGTGGATGTCTGTTGAACTAAAAGTATTTTTCAACATGTCACTTTGCTCTTTCCTATCCACAGTCCAATGTGTCTCAATTTCCATTTCAAACACAGCTCAGATCTGACTAATCTTTTGCTTCTTCAACATTTTCAAGGAACTGTAAATTCCACAATTTAATTAACGGGTCAGAGAGGCTGAGCCATCTTCATGCAAAAGAGAACCTTACAGTGATTAATTAAAATTGCTCTCACTGTTCCAACTTGGTAGATAAACTTGAGCACGGCATATTCTGCTAAGGACATTGCAGAGTGCAAAACAAAGTGTGCTAAACTAAAAGAAGCAAAGGGAAATGTGATTATTACAAATAGGGGAATGATATTTCCAGTATGCATAGACTAATTTTTAAAGGACATTTTCAAGAGTTGTGGTATAGTAAAATTTGATAAGCCTTCATATTCACTCTCCTGTGCTGTGCTGGCAGATGTCTCTGAGTTCAGATAGCTTTTAACCACACACCATTTTACCCTTTAAGATGGAGGAGGAACCAAAATACTATTTACTTAAACTCTGCTGAGTAACAGTGTATCATGCAGTCTCCTCTGGCGCTTCTAGAATTAGCTTCATAATGAGAATTTCCAGAATTATGTTAACATGTTTTGAGTATGCAGAAGGCAGCAAACAAATGAAACTATATTAATTTGAGATGTTATCAGACATATTAGGGAGAAATCTTTTAGCGTGTTGGAGAGACAAAGGTCTTTCATCGGTCACTTAGGTTAGACCTTATTTATGAAACTCTAAGATGCAGCATGACTGAAAAAAATATTGAAAAGAACCTTAATCTGAGGAAGCACGTGTTGGTCTCTATTAGCTTGTTTGCTTGGTCATTTAGGAGGACAGGTAATATGTGCTTTGTTCTTTTTAGTACAAACTTCAGCTTTTGTGGAGTGATAGCATTGTAATTACAGTCATTATTTGGCTATTATGTGTTTGAAGGACTTTGGGTTTTGCCTTGATTCTCTGTATATGTATATGTCATAGCCACAATATACCAGTGCCTGAAGAAGGATAAATCAAAGTGCATTGTCTGTTTTCCTATCAAGATAAATTATCTGTTTTCCTATCAAGGAGATGTTCAGTTTGCAACTGGAGACCTAAGGCCAAAACCTCAGCAGATGCTTGCATGGAGAAATGAAGCTCAAATATTGTCCTAATGATGTGCCTCTGGAGGTGACTGCAGGTCAGGGACTCCTTCCCTGGGAATATTTCATCACTGTGCTCCCACTGGCTCAGCACTGCCCCAGTTTGCACCAGTTCTGCCCTGGAGTCATGAGTGCTCTGAGCTGGTCATGAGCCTGTAGCAATGAGGATGATCCTTCAGCAGCCCTTGAACTGGACTCCGTGCTGTAAATCTGAAAGTGCCACTTGATGACCAAGGAGTGTTTTCCAGCACACTGTGGGAGGAGCTAAGGTAGCACTGAATTTATTAACACATTAACATGGACCATGCATCATGCCTGTCATGTTCAAAGAGGAGTGGGACAAAGGGCACACCTGTTCCATGGAGTGCCCTTCTCACCTAGTATAGAAGGCATGCTTAGAAAAACCTGACCTTAACCACTGTTTTGGGTCAAACTACAGGTTTAGGGGAACTTCAACCTATGTTCAGGACAGCGAGTGCAGAAATACTCATGCCAGGGGCAGTGTAACAGGAAGCACAAGATGTTGAAGTGGGGATGTTCACTGATACAGTGCTCCATTTCTGGGTGCCTCATGCAGCTTCTTGTTTGTGGCAGCTGTCAGCAAGGAGCATTACACATTGTCTCCTGTTCAGTATATGGAAAGTTCAGATGTTTCCATCCTGTAACTGAAGGAAACCCTGTGAAAAGGTCTTTTAACGGCTCCAGGTTGGTGTGGTGAGAGAATGCCAATTTAGCAACTAGGAACGACAGGAGATAGCAAAATGGAAGATTTTGAGTTTTTCTCAATTGAACAGATCTCTTATTTACAGTATCATTTATTCTCTCATGCCCTTCTCTCCAGAAAATACAGTCATTTCACTCTTCAAAAACCTTCTCTAGCTCCGAATGAGAGGGTTCCCTGGGAAAAACAGCAGGTAAAGTTTCGGCGGTGGATAATAGAAGTAATTTCCTTTGTGCACTTTAGAAACCTCAACTTAACCTGTTTTCCTTCTTTCATCTGCATGCACATGTCCTGTTGCTTGCAGATCTGCCCTTTGGTTTAAAGTTTAAATGCTGATCAGCATGAGTTGACTTTAATCACCACGTAAAGCCACTGACAAACAGCTTTCCTGGTATGGATCCTGTACATACTTTTCCCTTTCCACACTGCATTTAAATTTGGAATTAACCCCACGAGCCCCTGACTAGCATGAGATCCAAACCTCACTGGCACTGCCATCTGCGAAAAGATAATCAGCACAACCCAAGTCATTGCTGACAGCAGAAGGTGCCATTGGGTTTGTGAATTGAATCCTCCTCCAGGACATGGTATGCCCATGTTATATTTATTCTCCTTTGCTGCTCAATGCAGAGGCCAGGGCTCAGGCTGTGAGAGCAGCAGGTGTTGGGGCTGGACAGCCCACGAGCACAGGGGTGCTGAGGGCAGCAGTGGGTGCTGCCCTCGGTGGGTGCCTGCCCTCGATGGGTGCCTGCCCTCAGCACCACAAACACAAAGAGTGGAGGCTGGTTCCCTGCAGCAGCCAGCAGCGATTTCCATGACAACCAGCAAGCTGATTACTCAATTACTGTGTTTCTTTTAAAAGGTGACATCAAGCCAAGGGACAACACATCCTCAGCTTCCCATGGTGCTTGATTTTCAAAGCACCGAGCTACGTTTGGCTTTTAAATATACCTTGTGATTATGTTTGCCAACCTAGTTCTGGATCTCTTTTTTTATTATTTTTATCATTATTTTATTCCACTTGTTCTTTGAAATGCCAAGAAAGTAAAAAGCTACTTAAAACATACGGTTTTTCTTGTTGCAGGAAAACATGCAGATGCAACCAACACCCAGTGAAAAGCCTTACTGGCATGGGAGCTTGTGACAGATGCACATTTGGGAAAGTGCTGGAGCTATGACCAGTTTAGCAAAATGTGCCAAACCTGCTCCAAGAAACCTCAACAGAGCTACCCGTGCTGCAGTCTCTGAAACTGAGTTGTCTCTTCATGCTGTGAATGCTTTTCAGACCTAATGTGCTCCTGTAGGTACCACCGTGCTCTTCTCAGAGCTGATGCATTTTTCATCCTTCTGCATAAGCATAGATTACTGGATATTTTTCTACAGTTTAAGGGAAAAAGCTGAGCATACACTTGTGATACTGGCTTTCACTGTTTAGATCAGTTCAGATTTATAACACCATCTGTGCATGAACCAAGGAATTCCTTTGTTTTTCAAAGGGATAAAGCTGCTGTTATAGCACCTTGAGGGTCTGGTCAAAGTCTTTGTCATGTTGGACATGACAGAGGTGTAGAGAGACCTCTGCAATGAGTACTGAGCAAAACAGACCAGCCAGGCTAATGTCAGGGAGGAAAGTAGAAGCACAGAAATAGAAAGTAGCTTTGCTGATGAGCTTGTCTGGATTCATAGGATTGTAGAATAGTTTACACTGAAAAGGACATCTACAGGTCATCTGATCAAGCCCCTATTCAAAGAAGGGTCAAGTTCAATGTTCGATCTACTTTCAAACTTATTAGACTTTTTCGAGCCAGGGAAGAGCCAGCTCTGGATATCTCCACAGGCAGAACTACCACAGGCTCTCTGGGACACTGTTCCAAGGTTTAACCACCCTCACTGCTCTCGGTCTGCTCTGTCTAGCATGTTTCCTGCACAGCAATGCTCTGCTGGAATCCTGCTGTAACAGATCATGGGAACATCTCATTCATGACTTCTCATGACAATCTTCCAAAATGAAACTTTTCACATCTTCTGCCTTCCAAATTGGCTAACCAGCTTGAAGCTGCTCTCAGATTTTGAAGGAAGCTGTCCCAAAACAGTAATGTTATTTACAGTGTTCAGTTGTTTTCAGGCAAAGAGAAATACATAGCATTTTAAAACTATAACTTGTAAAGGACTGGTTGCTACTTGTTCTGTCCTGAGGTAATGCCTGTGTTTGTTAGAAAAGTTTTTGCAAGTGGTTTTCACTTCTCTCTGAAGCTGCCAAGAGATCCTGGTTGTAAGTAGACTGTGTGACTGCAGAAACAGATTAGCAGGATGACTGTCACCTTTCCAACAATATTTCTCCTCCCTGAGTTTGGATCATCTCCCCTGACAAGAAAACAGCCACTTCAGCCCTCATGACCTAAGACTGAGGATTTACTTACTATATGCTGAAGAAGAACCTTCTCAAAATCGTGTCTTTAATATTAATGCTGTAGGAAAAGAAAGGCATGAAGATGTATTTGCTGAACAGTGGTATAGCATTACACCCCAAAATGTTGATTTCTTACAATATTCAGTTTCTTAGTATACTTGATTAAGCTTACAAGGGTTTCAGTTTTCTAAACCACATCACTTCCATTAATAAGGGAAGACAAAAACCTTTCAATCACTTTATTAGTCTCTAGGAGCACACTCTCAAACTCTAGCAGTTCCTAAATTGTGAGGCATTAGAAGATTTTACCAAGAGAAAGATCTTTTTTGCCCCCTTTCCCCTAAATACTCACTACAGACCATTATGAGATATAGGGTAAATCTAGCCTACTTACCTCATTTATCTATTTTTGGGACAGAGCTGAGCAGCAGGTGTTCTGCAGGGGAAAACTGTGAGCTCCAGTAGTCTACCAGAGTGGAAGAAGCTTCCCCATCCCTCCCCAAAGAGCAGATTTATAACCCAAAGTCCAACCCATTCAATAAATGCTAGAGAAGACAGATGGACATATGAGCCTTTCTGATTTCCCCAGGTACTCTTAAATTGATTTGTGTGGAATATAAGCAACAACAGCATAGTGAGGGGAATGGAAAACCACAGCAAATGAACTCTTTCTATGCATGTATTTGCTCATGCCTTGTCCCTCTTCAACATTTTTAAGTTAAACCATGGTCCATCTCAGTGAAATGATTGACTAAAAAGTGCGTGATTATTTCAGCATTATTTGCTTTGCAAGCTGCCTGTGTTATGTTGTTTGAAAGCAATGAAAATATAATCTGATTTTCCAACCCATGGGAAAGAGTAGCTGAAGATACAGTTTTCCAGTGGAGTCACTTCAGTGTGTGCTGGAGATGTCAAACTGGTGCTGTGCAGACGAGGGACCTGGCCTGCAAGTCATCTCTGTGAGATGGTGCGAGGTGTGACTTGCACAGGAGTTTCTCAGGAAGGTAAGGACAAGTTCAGAACATGAAATTGTTGTTTTCTGCTCCTCACTTAATGAATCAGCTTCCCAGCCAGGCACACTCTGGAAAGCAGAGGTAGAAGGGATCAACAGGAATATTAAGCCATGCTACAGAATGGTAGCAGAGACAAAAGGGAATCTCAAAAAGGTGGCAGATCTGCCCTGGAGTGGAGGACCTTCACTGACTTTGGGGCCTTACAGGATGAATAGGTACATGAGCTGGGTGTTTAAAGTATGATGGGATAAATGTAGGCAAAAATAATCCTGGTAATTAAGACAGCTGTGATGAGCTGCACCTTGTCCCTTCACCTTCTTTTCCTTAAAAACTCACACAGGACCAGAGATGGGAAACCAAATCTCACTAATAATGGACAAGTACATTTATGCACTAAAAAGCAGGTATGTAACTAATCTATATGATCTGCAGTGTTTGAAATGGGCTGTGTATGGCAGGGTGCCACCTTCACTCCTCTCAGAGTCTCAGACACAGATAAGGGCATTTTTTCAGAGCACTGGCAGGAAGCCAAATAGAATTCAGGCTGGGATAGCTAAACTTCCATGTCATATATATTTACATCATTGTACCTTGGGAACACATTTCCTTTCAATTAGTTAGTTTTGTGAGGACACGAAGTTGTTTCCCCTCTGTCACTCCTGTCATTGTCCCTTCCCTTCACCACCCTCAGTGGCTTCTTGCTATGTAAAGACACCAAATTAAACAGAGCCACCCCTTCCCTTTCTCTCACCCCTATTTATTTTGCAAATGGTAATGATGAATCACTTAGGGGATCCATTTCGTGTGCAACAGGGTTGTGCCTTTGCAAGTTTTCTCAGCACATCATTACTTTCTCTCATGGTCATAAAGCCATGCTTCTGAAGAGGTCTCCTGGGGATGATCAACCAGGATGCTGGGTGAGATGAGCAGAGGCCTCAATTTTCATTTATTCTCTCTGTATAAATACATAATATTTATGTATTTATATATTTCTGAGAACCTGGAGTTTAGACAGTTTAATAGACCAGAAAAATAATTGAGAGACAGATCCAAATATCTTTCGCTCCTCTAGGGACACACAAGCCATATCATTAGAGATATAGATGGCAGAGAAGTTTGCACTGTTATCATTAGTACTTTGGTTTTGTGATAACCATTGTAAAGGCAGAATTCACAGAGAAGTGACACCTGCTTTCACCTGTGATAACCCTGGAGTGCAATGGGACTGGTGTCAGATAATACAGACAGGAACAGGAGACTGAACAACTCACACTGCAGAGTGATGTCAGGACAGCCTGAAGTGTATGAGTGCTTGCATCCCCCAAACATCAGGTGTGGCTGCATGGAGGGGTCAGGAGCAAGGAGCAATGGAAGCACTGGAGGGACCACAAACACGGGTCAGCAGCTGTCACACAGCACAGCACTGAGCTTCACAAGCCCTCAAAAGAGCTGGGAGATACCTCAGTCTTCTACTTGATTTTAACTTTCCATCCTCCTTCAAACCCTACCTCCAATTTCTTGATCTGTGAGCTCAAACACTTCAGTGAGTCATTAAAATCCTCTGTTACAACAAGTGCACTCTATTTCAGTCAGTCTCTACCTAGGATGTCCATTATGGATTGGGATCTGGAGTCAGTCTTGGGTCTCCTGGTTTATTAAATGAAGTAGTCAGCTAGTGCTTGTGTCAGTTGTACTCAGGTGCTGAATTTCATTCCAACATCTACTCTGTTGAGTATTGAAAGAACAAATTCTTTGGCATTTTTATTGAAATTTGTTCAGTGCACTTCCATACACTCACTGAAACTGAGACTTGTCTTTACCATGTAGCTTATGATCGAGGGAAGAGAGCCAATGACTAATTTATTTTACTAAATAAGTCTTTAGTCTTTCCACTTATGTGCATGCAATATATGTTACCATTATTTCTGTTTTAAATGAGTGTGATTATTCTATAGTGCTTGCCAGCATTTATCTCATCTTTGTCCTTTTCCGGGTGAAGAAAACAGAGAAAAACTACTTTCAAAATTCATGTAGCTCCAATTTTCCCAATGCAGGTGATATCAAAACAAAGTATAATCAGACCCCTGAAAATGGGAAGCCAGAAAATACAGCCCTGTTTGAGGGTGTTGAGTTTCATTTTACAGCCTCATTACAGCTATTGCCCTGCCTATTAATTTGTTCTGCATTGGGAGATTTTATTTGCTCTTGTTAAATCATTATTAGCAGCAAATGCCCTCTACACACCTGGCACAACAGTCTGTCAAAGACAACAGATATTGGCAAATACCGATGCTCTGACCTGTGTGATGTTCTGTGGTTCAGTTCCCAAAACTGTGCAAATCAGCTGTCACTCATAAGCTCTTCATTAGGGCTTCAGTAGTTTCTGAAGCAAATGAAGAATTAACAACAGCCTCTCCTAATTAGCAGACTTTTCTCCTGGGATCCTGCACAGAAAAGGTAGGGACAAGAAAAGAGAAATCACCGTCATCTGTTCAGTAGGAGCCTCAAAGAAGTATCTATTTGCTTAGAAGACCTGCACATGCCTGAGCCCCCACTGTGCTGAGTGTTGCACAGTCAAATCATCTATTGCAGAGGTAGCAATTAAAACCTCAAGAGGACATCAATAGATAGTTACTTAAAGAGATAAAAACCCCTAGAACTGGATGGATCTACAGACAGCAAAAGGAGGTCCTGCTTCCAGTGAACATGAGGGTGTTGAGATCAGTCTTGTCTTTTCAGTTGTTTTATTCTATTTTTGTTACATTTTGAGAATACAAATAAAGACGGAGCAAAGGTGAGATTCTGCTTCTCCATCCAATACAGTTTTTTATATATAAAGCCCAATAGGAACACTTAATCAAACTGCTTCTTCTGTGTCAACACTTCTGATGGCTTGAGATGGCACCACTAATGCATGGACATCCATCATGCCTCTGTAGCAGCAAGATACCCCAAGGAATAATTTAGGGGCCTTCTCCCAGGAATATTGCTCAGTGTAAAGTCAGTATTTTATCCACTTGTCCAATGGGAATATTGCTTATGGCAGTTTCATACAGCTGTGGTATTACTGCTATTTATCTTCAAACCCCTCCAATGATGCTCTGTCCTCATGTTGCCCTATATGCACTTGCAATCTTGGTCTCTGCTTCCATTCTGTAGAATGGAGAGGGAGGAGAAGGTCAAATCCATGACCCCGGGGAGATTATCTTCACAACCAAGGTTTAGAAACCTAGATGAGACTCTGTGGATCATGTCTTTGCTACCTTTTACATATTTTCCACAGCACTAGTCCCGCTACAGCAGAGTGATCTAGATCCCAGACAGGCTGGTATTGTGCTGGGAGTGTTGTCAGAGTGCCTTTGGCAGGACATTTTGGTTAAGCTCAAGAGCTATTCAAGTATCTGGGCGTGTAATAATCATGGATTTTTTTCAGTGACAGAAGTAGGCTGAGTTTGTGAAGGTGTAATGTTGCTAAATCTCTTTAACTGATGTCGGTGTCTGGGAGGAGTATTCAGCATCTGCTATAAAGCATGCTCTTCGACCAGTCTGCCAGCGTTTTGGGAACAATGGGTTGTTTTAGTTCCTTTTGCTGTGTTTATTTAGCCTTTTCAACAAGTTACACAAGTATGAGAGTCTTTATCCAATATTAAAATGTGCTCTCCACATTTTTTAAAGTGTTCAGTGTTTTCTTGGGGTTTCTACGTGGTTCGTCTCAAATTAAGGCTGATTTTCCAGTGATTCACTTCCAGCTTTTGAGAGGACATTTTCTGCCTACAGAGGTACTTCATAGAAAGGTGGGAAAACAGGAATTTTAATTAAATAAATATACAATAGTTAAATATGCTAGAACAAAGCATTTTACAGCTATGTCCCCTGCCTTTCACAGGGAATGCCATAATTTGATAACATGGCAGTAAGATACAGAATTTGAGATCTGTTTTTGCAAAACTATGAGGAATTGGGTTGCTTCAGAAAACCTCCTGATGGACTGACATGAGATTCCTTCCTTGTGGTTCTTTCTGCTACTACTTTTACCACAAATTCTTTTTGGTGGGTTCTACTAAAAGTGCTAGTTCTTTGCAATTTGAGGAGAAGGAGTGAAAAGATGATTATAAATAAAGGGGGAGGGGAAAACAAGAAAATATTTAATCTTCTTTAAAACTTCATTATATCTTCTCATTACAGTAATTGCACGTTTAACTAAAGATTTTCCTATTGTGCAAGCTGTGGAAAGGCTGGAAATTGAATAAACAGAATAATACCATACAATGAAGGTAAAAGGTGAAATTGCTACTTGGATACATCTCTTTCAGCTAAACTGTGCAGGATCAAGGGGTCACTCAGCAGAGATAATTGCTAATGATGCTCCAAGGGGCAGCCAGGCAGAAAAACATCCCTGTGTTGTATTGGGCTGCCAATTGATTACAACTTCAGCCCTTGATTAAACTTCAGAAATGATTAATTGATTAATACTTGCACACTTGCCAAAATGGACACCAAGGAAGGGGTACTAAAGTGAGGCCTTTGCATTCACCTCCAGGAAATCTCCAAAGCATGAGAACTTTGCAGTTTTGTCATGGTCCCATTTGTGGTTATTTCAATAGTGTCAGTACAGGAGCAGGATGAGCTCATGACTCAGGTGTTGAAGAGGGAATCAAATAATGTAAGTTCAGTGCTGGCTCTGCAAAAGATTTGCTCTCACTAGAAGGCACTTAATCTCTCCCTTCTCTCATTCATCATCTGTAAAGTGATGGTGAAAAATTGTTTTCTGCAAATACCCTTGGGCAGAGTTTCTTGCAGCACAGATCCATACACAAGACAGATTTTAGGATGAGAAGAACCTTCTGAAACTTTCAAATTCAGCAATCAGTGATAATGCAACTGTTTTTAAGATGTGAAGACCTGCAGATATATTGTAACAGTATTGATTTACAGTTCTAAGACCAGGGAGTGTGATCAAGTCTGAAACTGTCTGAAAACAATAGACCACAATTTAATTTCAGCAACAACCAACTGGTAAGAAAGATGTCATTACCAAACAATTTATTTAAACCAGAAAACTTTCATACCTTTTCTATTTCGGTTTTTTTTTTTTTAGTCTAGTGTTTTTATGTGGATTCCTGGAAGCATGAAAGTAAATTAAGATAGACCATAATTGAGAACAAGTATTCCGTTATATTTCACTTGCTTCACTATATAAATATAATTACATAATATTTATTCACTGATTTTTGTAAGATCTGTTAGTAATGACCATTTGAAGTTCTAAGCACCTCTTCAGCCTTTTTAATCTATTGAAAACATGAACTTCCATCACAATATCTCTCACAGCTCTAGTTAAAGAACTTTTTGTCCCAAACAAAATCTATCACAATCAAAACCTAGTAATGAACAACATACCTTATTCATCTATCTGAACTTGCTCAAGAAATCATTGCTACCTTACATAAATTATAGTTTTATATTAAAAAGCTGTGCACTGAGGTGTAAGTATTGCCCCCCCAGGTGGAAAAGTACATTTAATTTGCAATGGGTTCAGGTCTGCTTACAATTAAATACTGAAACATTCATTAGGATGTTCTGGCTAGCAGATAATCCTGCCCGCTCAGTTCAAAAAGCATCACTGCTATCAGGAGACAGATGCAGTCAGCCATCCCGTGTGGAGAGTGTTAAAATGAGACCCCTGATTAAATGGTGACTCACAAGAAATGTTTGGGGAGGAAGCTTGAAGGTGATAAAATCACATTAAAGAGTTTGGGTGCATAACAATAGGACAGGCACAAAGCATCATTCCCTCCAGTGAAAGCTGTATTCAAGGTGAAGCTTGTGCTTGTGGACAGGAACCTCGCTGCAAGGCAGTATAAACATCTTGGCAGATGGTTCAATGGATGACACAGAGTGAGGAAAATCTTTTAAATTCATCTTACACTTATACCTTTGCTTTTACCTCCGAACCTCAGAACTTGCATTGTCTATATTGGCCTGCCAGTAGGGTGATTTCAGGACAAGTGACAAATAACTAGGTGTTTGGATACTAAAACCTAATTTATTACTGTTTTTTTGATGTACTGCAGGACTATGTGTGCGAATGTCAGAACATGCCAGGGAGTTGGTAGCTACATCTAAGAAATGTAGAGCTCCTGTTCCCCAGAGAAGGAAGAACACATCTGTGTGTGATAACCATCACCACTATCCTTCAGTCCAAGGCTGGGGAAAAGGAATTATCCAGTGAAGAAGTGTGGTTCAGTCCTTCAGATTCTGGTGTGGCTGGACAGTGAGGAGAAACTGGTGGAGGAGATCTCACAGTAAAGCCTTTCGTGTTTAAAACAAAGGCTGTTTGCTCCAGGACTGATAACAAGGGCAATCTCTTCTTCTAATACATCAGGCTTAGTCTAGGAGTTTGTGCTGCTATGTTTTGTCTGCATCCCTTGCCTGCAGGTTTTCCAGATTCCACTGCTCTAACTCTAATTCAAATTCCCTTTTCAGCTGTGACTCCTAAGCACTTTGCAGTGATTTTGTTGCACAAAACCTTAAAATGATTAAAATCTCTGGAAAATCACCACCTAAAGTTGAGTGAAGCTTACAGCCACAACCCTAGGGAAGGGATTACCCAGTAATATTTTCAGCTAAGCAGTTTCTTTGACTATGGGTATTTTTGATGCAGTATGTATTAAAGGACTCTGAAAACAATCACTTTCTTCTGAGCAGAACTACAGATATACACGTGCTAGAAACACTGTGAACTTTGAATAAAAGATTTTCTTTCAGGGAGACTGATGTCCTTATTTAAGAAAACTATGTAGAAAATTAGAGGGAATGTATTTTTCAACAGAGGGTAAGAAACAATGAGGAATAAATCCAATTTGGTGACAACTGGTTGTTCAGTACCTGAATGAGATCAGAACAGGTCTGTGTTATATGTCCCTCTGGAAAGTTACTCAACCACTGAGTCAGGAGGAATTCCCTTTCCATCTCTGTGTAAGAAGGTTGTACAAACTGGATCCTTCTCCCTTCAAACATGGGAATTTGCTTGCGTCATGCTGGCTGCAGAAGACATTTACAACATTGCTCGTGTTTTTGGAAGAAAGCAAGGAGCAGAGCCCATAGCAATGGAAAGGTGAAGGATCTCCCCATCACAGGCTGAGTGTAAAAGACAAGAAATCATTTTATCATGAGAGCCTGGTGCAGAGATGCCAGTTTTCAATGTTCAGTCTTGCTTTGGAAGCAATGTGGATTATGCATCCTTGGTTTTCAGTACCTGGATAGGTCTGTCTGTGGTGTTGTAGTGGTCAGTACACCCTCACCAGCCTTTTCACACATGGTCCAGGGGAATTTATAATGGGAAAAAAAAATACCTTGAAATTCCAATACATATTTCTAACTTTCAGCAGTGAGATCCTTTGGGTGAGTTTGGGAAAACTTTGTCTCAGTGCCAAGCCCAGGAGGAGCCATTCAGCCCCATTTGTTTCTTTCCTTCCTAGTGAACCCTGCAGAGAAGCACTCAGCAATTAGTATGATTTTGTGCCCTAATTAGTATGAATTTGTGCCCATATTATTATTATCTTTATGAAAAATAGACCTGCTGCAGATCTGGAGTCAATATTCCTCCTGCACTTCTCCTGAAGCTCCTTTCCCTGAAGGGACACTATCTCTTCCCCTTGCTCTCTTTGTCTCTCTGTTTTGCTGGTAGCTTTGTTTTAGACGGGAATATTTTTCTCCCAGCCAATAATGAATGAAACCCTCTGTTTTTTGTGTCCTGTACTGAAAGGGAGAAATCTTCAGCAAGAATAGAGAGCAGCTGAGTGTGAGAGGAGAGGTTCAAACACTCCTGAAAAAGCTAACAAATAAAAGGCAGGGAGCAGAGAGAAGAAAATCTTTGCTTCTTTGCAAAGGATGTTCTTTGGAGAAGACTGTGCATGTGAACCATGTTGATCTCATGGAAAGCTCTCACCTACAACAGGCACGTTGAAAGCTGATGTTTCCATAAAGCGCCATAAACCCAACAAGACCAGAAGGTTCCAGGCTTGCTGCCCATTTCCCACAGCACATGCAATGGGCCCAGCCTGGAATCTCTGACTCTATCCGAGCTATGGCACAACTGTGAAAAATCCTCTAATGCTGACTGGAGGGAATTTCTAGGTGGAAAAAAAATAAAGATTTCCAAGAAACCCAGATGTTCTGGCATTCCTGTGCCAGGTCAGAACACATCTGGGCTCTTCACCTGACAGAGCAGCTGTACCTGACTCTGGCCCAGGAGCAGATCTGCTGAGCTACTGTGTTTGTTGGATCACGTCTAAGATTGACAGCTCTCCGGATATTAATAATTGTAGAATATCAGTTGGATACAATTGTTTATTGTATAAGATATTATTTTCTGCAACTCTCTAGAACCTGTTGTCACCCCATGCTGCACATGTACAACCCATCCTTCTTGCTCAGTTTCTGCAAGCCTCAAACACAACTGAATTACTCAGAACAATTGCTCCTGCCTTTATCTTGAAGTATGCTTTGATCTTGCAGAAAGGTTTGTGAATTCAGTGTTTTGTCTATTATTTTCAATCTATTTTAACTGGTGCAATGACAGAAGTGGTCAGGAAAAGGGACCATCTTTTCCTGCATCTGTGGTGTTATGCTAAAGGCTTCAATTCACCACAGAGCTCCAAAGAGCTACTGGAATAGAAAGGTTAGATCAATAATAACTTCTACCAACAGGAGAAGTTGAACCATAAGACAATGATATATTCTTAAAAAAAAAATTACTTCTATAGGGGTTGACTTCTACAGCCAGGCTGTCACTAGTAGCTGAGCTGTAAAGTTAATCTGTAAATCTAATTTAGGTACATCTGGATGGGTTGGTTGTCAGTTGTTGCATCTGCAAAATACTGCAGAACTGCTGATGATTTTGAAGGAATGCAGTCAAGAGGTCAGGAAGCTTTTGCCATTTTATCAGCCAAAATTCTGGTTTAACAATAGCTCTGTGCCTTTGCAAAACGTATGTTAGGAAAGTTAGTAACAGTGCTTTCATATTCCCCCCTTGCAATTAGTTTCCTCAATGTAAGTATGAACCTGGAAAAAAAAACCTTTCCTAAAGGGATACCTGGGTACTTTTCAAATACTATTCCAGAGGGAAGCTGAGTAGCAAATGTTATACTTTCTTTTTCAGATTTCAAATGCCCATCAAGCCTTTGAAAAGTATATTATTTAACTCATTATTAATAACCTGGCTGTTAGCTTGGAAAGCTAAATGAATCTGCGGAAAAATAATGTGTGTACTCCAGTTCTTCGATGTTTAGATTCATCCAAGCGTTTAAGAACTGTCAAACAAAATACACTGAATTCAAGGGAGTACATTCATTGAAAGATTAAATTAGGTACTGCAGTAAAGCCCCCCGTTGCAGTGGAGAGGCATTTCATGCTAACAAATAACTACAGCACTATTATAACGAGACCCAGAGGCATGTGATTTCAACTGACTGCACATCTTTGCTCAGTGGGTGCCTGTATGTTTTTTTCCCAGGCTGATGAAAGAGCAAACAGTGGTTGACATGGACAGAATTGTTCTCTTAAACTGTTTTGGGAGATTTTGTAGTGTTTCAAAGACTGTCTTCAGAGTAGTTTCCCTGACCCATAACTGTGGCTTCCTTTCCATCTACTTCTTTTGAAGCACTGAGAAGTTGATACATCTCTGCACCTCCAAACTTTTGTGCCCGAAGTGCACTCTGTGCTTCCCACCATGCTCCCCAGTGTTCACTTGGCTTTTTCATGTCTTTATTTGCCTTTTTCCAGAAGGCAGCAAAGCCTAGATAACCTGTGCCATCTGATTTCTTAAGGTAGAACCTGTGTCTCACCATCTGTAGGACTTAGACACAATCCCTACTTGTTTCCTCTTTATAAACTGGGAAATAATGATTCTTTACCCTTTAAAATGTGGTGTCTTTAAAGGAATAGGACCTCCTTTCTTACCTGTATTTCAGATCATAAACCAAATTTCACAGGAAAGCCAAAAGGAAAAAAAACCCAAATTTATGGCCACCCACAACTGTGCTATCCAAGACATAAATCTAACTTGGCACTCTTCACACTTGTCTAATATCCAAGGCTTAGTTTCTCCCGTTATGGCTGTGCCCAGCACAGTTACCCCTCTGTTAACTTGTGGGGTCTTGAACAAGAAATGAGCTTAAATGCTGCTGTAAAACATGAGACAGCTTGTAAAAAATGTGGTGTGTTCAGCAAGTCAACCACTGAGCACCAGCAAAACAAATATTCACGTGGAAGCAAAAGCGTCCTGACGTGGAGTTGTGTACTTTTGCCATCCTAAATACTCTACAAATGTCTCTGTGGGAAGTATCAAAGATGCTTTATAGAACAAGACAGGTTATGAGGATGGTTTTTTTACCCGGTTGGATACAGTGACTTATGTGTAAATGGAGAAGGTTGAATAACAATCACTAAATAATTTATGCAAGGAATCTCTTAACTTTTTTTTCCTGAAGCCCTTATTTGATTAATGCCTGTACACATGGGGGGTTGTTGTGCCTGGCTGTCATCATGCAGTGAGAATCCAGTGATGACATTTTAGAGCTTGGTTGCTATTGATTTCAGGTCATTTAGGTCACTGGAAAACTTCCACTTCCCCTCAGTGAAGTTGAGATCAAAGAGATGTTTCAAGATGTACCCCGTATGCAGAAGACACACAACTGTGAATATCCCAGGGCTGAAATTGGATTTACCAAGTATCAGTTTGCAGCAGCTGTATGTGCATTAGTGTTTGTCCACATCCAGCTCTTATAAAGGACCACTGGAACAGACACCCAGTGTAAATTAGAGATGACCAAAATTGGACCCTGTCGATGTTTCCAGTCCTTCTGCTCAGGATATTGTCTAATGGCAATCTCAAGTGTTTGCGTTTACCTCAGCATTTATTTTATCTTGGATGATTTTTGCCTTTTCAAGATGTTTAGCCACCTTTTATTTTTCCATTTCTTCAATCTTTTTTTTTTCAGTGTCCTTTCTGACTGCATCCCATAGGGCTATCCGGATAAATGCATTTATGGAAACACAGGACAGAGGCTTAGACCTGGAAATAAATGCAGTTCTAACTTTGTTTTTCTCTTGATGGAAATTGTTGGGTCTTCCTTGATGTCCCTAAGGATGCAATATCCTTTTATCCAAGAGAATTTCCCTTCTCCAAGGGAAATTTTCATGCTTCAGTCTTTCCTCTTTAATCTAGGAAGAGACAAAAGAAATTCCCATCCCATCTATATCAACAGCCATCCATATTATTTTAGGGACTCCTCTTTCTCTCTGGGATGAATGGGGTTATATTTGATTGATCAAGGCTTGATTATCAAGTGAAATGGTTTTTTTCTAACTGCATGATGATGAGACTGCCAGGCTGTGACCAAAATGGCACATGAATAACACCAGAGCATCTGAGCTGCTGCAATCTCTGACAGTGGAGGGCAGGAAGAGCCTGGCCCCTGAGGAGGATCAACCATCAAAGTATGTGTTCTGGCATGAATTTGGGAAGGCTGACCGTGTTTACCCTTTTGCTGCTGTGGGTTTAGCACCTCTGATAGGAGCCACCCCAATCTGCAGCATTCCCAAAGCTTTTCAGTAGCATTAGAACAGAAGAGATGAACCAGCCACAGTCTGTAGCCACCTAATTGAACGTTTCTGAGCCTGTCAGGGCTCTGTTATCCTGACTCTCCGGTTAAAACAGTATATTCCAAGCTTCCCCCAATTATAGCTACCAGCAGCACAAGCAGCAGTTCTTGCACTCCGGCTCGGTCCTCCCACACACCCGCTCCTCGCTGGTTTGGTGTCTCAGGATGGAGTTGCCTGGCAACAGGACTCTGCATCTTTGGGAGACAAAAGCTATTATTTCTGTCACACAGATGTGCTAATGTGATTATTGACTGGGGGGGCCACACACACACGCAATACAGGTCAGATTTCAGATACTTGACAATTTTCAGGCAAGAGGTTTTTAAGGGAGAGAGGGCAGGGAACCTGAAAGAAAGGTATCAAGTTGGAGGGAGGAGACAAGGAACTGCCAGGTGAAGCGTAGGCTAAAGGAAACTTGCTCACAGTTTTACCAGGAAAATAGTTTAATCAGAAAAAAACAAAACAAAAACAAAAAAATCAACAACAAACAAAACAAACAAACAACAACAAAAAAAGACCGATTTGGTGTTTTTTAACTGATGAACTTTTATTGAGTCCCTCCTGGATTCCTGCAGATGGTCTGGTGGCTGTACACAGCTGACCCCAGTACTCAGGTGTACTGTGCCTGCTGCTCTGGAAATGCTGGTGATCCAACAACTGGGGGAACAGAAGCTTCCAGGACCTTGCAGATGCTCAGAGAGTTCCAACCTTCCTGGCTAAACGCTGCTGACAAAGATGTTCATTTCTCCAGCTTGATCCTAATTTGGATCAAAACCAAATGGCAAAATAAAACTTTTTTTTTCCCCTGCCACCTGTCTTTCAATGTTTGTAAGTCACTTTTTAAGTAGAACCAACCAAAAAATCCCACTGTAAAAACCCCACTGCCCTTCCTCTGGGATTCTATTAAGCAGGCTTGTGTAATGCCTTTCTCTGGCTGTGCAAGTCCGTGGGAAGAGCTCTGGCTTCTCCTTCCAGGAGGTGTGGGATGTTGGATGCAGTCCCTGTGCCGGGCTGCAACGTTGCAGCTCCGTAAAACTCCACCACCCTCTGGTACTGAGCAAAGCTGCTCGATATCACAAGAGGGTTTGGTCACTCTCAGATTTTAAGGTGCTGTTCACACCTGCTCTGCTCGTGCTGCCTCTGCTCCTGTGGGTGGGGAGAGATGATGTGAAGGTGTTTGTATCTGTCCATAAGTCTGAAAGTGAGCTACTTTTCATAGGTTTGCACATATTTGCATTCATGTTAGCTTGTATGAGGGCTAGGATTTCTTGTCCTAAAATCTAGTGACCTGGAGCTGTGGCCAGTGCATGAAATGTAGAATTTTATTTGAACTTCTATGTGGATCAGTTTTGTTTTTCTAAATTGAAGTCTTTCAACAAAAATTCATGAGGCAAAATGGATTAATTTTATTGATGCAGAAGTCCCGACACTGTAGCTGCACATTCACACTGAGTTGTGCTGTCGACTGTCTAGTAAAGAGTCTGTTCTAAGCTACATACAACTGAGACTGACCCTGGTCATTACCTGGATTTTTCTGCATCATTAACACACTTTAAATGAATGGGAAATGGACAATGCAACTAAAGTACCCCAACGAATATCAGTACAATGAATATGACTGGTTAAAACTAAAAGAAAGCTGTTACTGACATCATGTCTGTGCTATTTTGGTGAATTAGGATCCTTGCAGTGACACTGCTGGTTCTGTTGCAGTTTCTTCTGCTTGCTATTTTTCTAGCATAAGTTGTGTTGCTCAGTGCAATGAGGCATGACAGGCACCAAAGAAACAGCCCTCTGGGGGAAAAGGATGGCCCAGCACTATTTCCCCAGCAAAATGGAATTCTAATGACCAGAGCATGAAAGGCACTTTTCTGTTCTCTTCAAGTGTGAATTAATAGGAGGGAGGTCAAGGCAGTAGTAACAAATGTCCCCTGGTCCCTACCTGAAACTTAGGTCACACTTAGAGCAAAATGCTAATCGAGCGTGTAAAGTGTCTGCATTGAGGGAAATTATTTCTTTCCCCTTTTTCTGGAGAAATCATCTCAAATGTGTGAGAAACAGAGGGATGTGAATAAGACTTTTGGGGGGAAAAGGGGAGATTCCAGTATTTGTCTCCATTCCAGGACAGAAGGAAGACTAGACCTTTAAAAGAGCCTGTGAAAAACAAATTAAAAGGAGCACAACATAGCAGATTGCTGGGGTATTCTCTTTGGCTTCTCTTTTGTTTTGGCTTCCCTTTCATTTTGGAATGACTTGAGAAGTTGAAAATCTTTTCACTTTGTTGGAAAAAAAATAATTGCAAAACACTTTGTTTAAAACTGGGATATTTTTCTCCTGAATTTGCGGGTGGGCCATCCAACAAAATGAAATTGGACTAGTAACCATATAGTTTGTCCAGCCTGAAAAGTAAGCTCAAAAAGACCTCTTGAGCTCTGCATATATATGAGATATATATATATATGAGTTCAGTAGTTGAATGGAAATGAGGTGTCTCTTAGTGTTATGTCCTGTATGGAGGTCTCCAAATCTTAGAGAAATGTCAAAAAAGGATCCCTGCTGTAACTAAATTTCTATTCAGAAGAGAGATTTGTTTTCAATTTTTGCTTTTTCCACGTAGCTGTAACTGTGACTTGAGTTCTAGGATCTGAAACAACCTTCACATCAGATATTGGGGTTTTCAGTGATGTTGTGCATCTCTGGGAGTGAAAGGTGAAACAGAAAATAATAGAAGAGTTCAGTTAAAAATAAAAGAAGGTGGATTTTTGGATAAGTTAGAAATTGAAAGTTGGAGCCCTAAGAGGGAAGTAGAAAATATACTTGCCCTGAATGAAATATTTAAATAGAAGTATTGAACTCAAGACATGCTTCTATCCAGCAGTGAAAGGAGCTGAGAATCCCTCCTGAAGGGCTGCATCTGTTATAAAAATCATCTTCCAGCCATGACTTCAGTCTCTTTTGCAAGCAATCAATTCCTTGGTGAAGCTACTTCTCACTTACAGTGTAAGATATAATAATAGACTAGGAGAAAAATGCATTTTTGGCACCTTTTGGCTTAACCTACTTGAAAATGAGCTTCTCCAGCTTCCAAAATGAGCAAACCTCTCTGCAAGAAGGATTGCAAGGGGAAGCCAATCTGTTTGTAGAGCAGTGAAGAAGTGCAATAAATTCAGATATCAAAATTTTCAGTTTATTACGTGGTTGTCACTCATGCAAACTTCTCATTTTCTTTAATAATCATCGTGCTTTGATAGAAATTGAGTACAGGCCTCAGGATTTGTCCATATAGCCTAACAAATCCTCACAAATATTGATTAAAACTGAAGGGCAGGTAGCAGGAACAGTAAAAGCTGACTGCCTAATGCAGTGATTTATTACACAACACGATGTTTTTCCTTTGGCTGGTGTGCATTCAGGCTCCCAGCACCAGCCCTGAATTAGGGGAATTATTCTGTTCAGCCACTCAACAAATTCTGACTGATGCAAATGCTTCTTACTGAAGGAACTGAGTCACAATTTCACAAATAAACCTTTTTCCAGCTTTAATTGCCTTAAAAAAAAAAAATAAAAAATGAAAGGAACGTTTGAACATCATTTCTACTGGCGCCATCTGGTGATATCCCGGCAAGGGCTCACACTCCCCAGCCAAATGACACAGCCAGCCAGCAGTTCCTCTTCAGTGTGTTCCTGTACGTGCTCCCCCAGAAGTTTCTGCAAGTATAAAATACAGGGTGATAACTCCAGCTTTATAACTATCCACTTACTGCAGAGAAATATGAATGGAATTTGGTTCTGTGTCATTAGTCCTCTCTCCCTTACTTATCTCAAGACTTCAGTGCCTCTTCCTAAATCTGATGTATAAATAACAGCACATCCCTTTCTCAGGGACTGTTAATATTCTTGGTGATATAAGCTAGAAAACAGAGGTGAGGAGGAATAATTCATTCCAGCCCATACAGTGAAGCAGAGCCCAGCTCCCAGTTTTCCAGGCCTGTGTTCCTATCTCCAAAGCGTATTGGCTCTAATAATCTCATCTCTCCCACCATTAATTCTGCACCAGTTTCTCTGTTTTGTTGATAAAATCAAACGTCAGCCTTGCTGTGAGGAGAACATACTGAAAGATATTCCTGCTATAAAGCAGCCAGCTGTGTTGTGGCTTTTATTTCATAGGAGTGCTGGACAACTGTATCTCTTAGCCTCCCTCTCCTCCTCTCCATGCAGATAATTCCCAGAGAAGTGTGCAGAGAAGTAAAGAGAGAAGTTTACTTCTTCCTTTACACTAGAGAACTGGGTGTTCAGGCAAGGAAGAGAGGCAGAAACAGCACTGGCAGGATAGAGGAGGCTCCTTTATGTCCCCTGCAAGCTCACAGAAATCAGGAAGGTCATGGAAAAGGCAAGAATACACAGAACTTGTGGTAGATGTTCTATCCCTGCAGTGCCTTGTATGTGAAGAGCTTGGCCTGGCTCATGAATAACAGTGTAAAAGAAGCATTTGTCCAAAAGGAAGAAAAGATGCCCCAACCAATTGTGTCTTCGTTGTCTCTTGAAATAAATAAGATCTTCCTTACCTGAACCAACAGAACATCTTACAGTGGAAGAGAAGGATGATGGTGTAGACACATTGATGAAGTGGTTTGTAGTTTGGTTTTTTGTAGTGTCATTGATTGTAGCATATTTCCTTTGAGTTCCCTGCTAGCAGGAAATGGCTTTATGGCATCTCCACACTGGGACAAGGATAAATGCCCTACCAGCAGGATCCAAGGAGCTGGGATGTCTTGTGCACATCACATGCTCCAGGATGCCCCGTGGATCTTCCTCTCTAACTTCATCACAGAAAAGCAAGTTAGAGGGAGGTAATTTCCACAAAGCCCATCAGCATAAAGAGATGTAATGTCTAGACACCTACCCAGGATCAGTACGAAATTCAGGATAAGAAATTCAAGGAGAACTTGGCTTATAATAGAAATGTGGAGTAGCAGAAGTTCTGTGTGGATTTCAAGTGTCATTCAGCACTTTTTGCCCCTGCTGTGGCAGGCATTTTTTTTTTTGCAAGTGTGTAACCTGCAATTCTCCCTGTTCTTTTGCTATGAGCTTCACTCCTACAAGTTTTCTTTTATTCCACTCTCCACCAAAGAAGAGACATAAAGCATTGCCAGGATTGTTTTGCAATCCCAAGGCTGATGTTATAAGATAAGATCAGCTGTCTCAGGCACTCCTGGCATCACATGTATTTATTTATTTTTTAAAAGAACACAACGTGTCTGTATTGAATGCTGAAGCTTAGATTGCTCTATCCTTTGTAGAAGGCTTTGTCAACAATAAATCATTATATCATTGCATGGGTGATGGTGGAGCTCCAGCAACCTTTTACAGCAGAGTATCGACCAACAAAATAACTCCATCCCAGCCAGCTTCCTGTGCTGTAAGAAGCAAAGCTGGCAAATGACAATGTACTTGATGTTTTCTGACTTTTTCAAGTTTTGAGTATGTCCCAAAAGTGGGGTTTTTTCTTAATTTAATTAGAAATTTTAAATGAAAAAAAATGTATCATTTAAGATAACTTGCAGTGTTTTTATAAGTGCACGGTGAGTTCCTTTGGGATACAGCACGTTCAAAAATGATGGGAAAGATTCATGTTAGTTCTTTTTTATTTTAATTACATGCAAATCATGGTTCCATTTTAGATACTTGGAAATAAGTTCTACAAGTGCTTGATTATGTTTAATAGGGACAATGCAAGTCCTATCCAGAGGCTGGAATGCAAGCCATAATATGCAGAAGTAATGGAAAGACTGACATAGAATCAGAAATTAAGATCTTCTTTAGTGTTTCTGCTTTCTTTGATTTATTTAACCCTACTTACACAAAGAGCAGTGCAGTTGATAAACATGTTTCTAGATAAGAAACACTTTTCCTCTTCACCAGGACAATTCATCTAAACTAGTTTTTGAAAAATGCAGCAATTTTCACACACACACACACACACATACACACAAAAAGGAAATTGAAAAGTACAGTGGTATTTAACACTGTAAAAAAGAAAGTAATTCAATATGCAGCTACTGTTTCTCTGCTAAACACATCACTGACTTTAGGTTGTGGATCCCAGGTGTGTGTGTACAAGCACAGTCATGTACAGTTAAGCTCTATGAAATTTTGACAAACATTGTCCAGTCTGGGGACATTTACAATAACTGCATTTTCATGATCATCATCATTATGTTCATCATCATCAAAGGGAAATCATTGCTCCTAACTAACAAAAATGTCTTATTAAACATGGGTTTGGTAAGCAAGTGGGATTTTCAAGGCCAATCTGATCAGGCCTTAGTGGACAGGATCCCATGGCAAGGGTCATTTACATAAGCATTTAATTACAGCCATCTCTCTGGTCACCTTTGTCTCTGTGCCACAAACCAGCTTGGCTGCTCTAAGTCTTCTGCTGCTGCAGCTGAACCCTTGCTCCCACGTCAGCAGTTCTGCCAGCACCAAACTCCAGAGCAGCAGTGATGATATTGTGTTTTGTTCCACATCAAAACAAATCCAAATGGCAAAACCCTGACATCCATTGCACAATGGAATTCTTGGATTTTAACCAGCCTTCTCTGGGAGATCAGGATGATCCACCGTAGCACAACTTGCCTATTAAATGGGCAACGTGCCTCCCAAGTCTTCTTTCATGGATTGAAACAGTGGCAGAACTTTAAAAAGTAGCAATGCAAATCTTTAACGTGTCCCTGATTCATTATCGCTCCAAAGGCAAAAGTATTCCTTCAGCTTGTTATTCCCAGTGATCCACCAGTGTGTTATTTGGGAAGGGATCTCACTGGTGGGTGCACCTCCATGTAAGCTCAAGGCATGCAGTAATCAAGTATTAAAAAGAGAAAGTCTTTCTCAGTCCACTTCCATTTTATTGTTTATGTTCACTTTTAGCCAGTAGCCTCCAAACATTAATTCAAGAGAATGGTCCTTCCCAGAAGGGTGTAGGAAGGCCATGAATAAATGCCCATTTGTTCTTTGCAATGCTAAGTGGTATTTCCCAGGGAGATCGTTCTGCAGCAGCACAGGGACTCGGTTAATTGCCCCTGTCTTCTGTAATAAAGCCACTCTCCTAATCTGGAGAGAAGCTCTGGGGCCCACTGGAGTGTCCATTCACGTTGGTCATAACTGGGAGGGGGGGCAGAGGGAGACCAGCCTAACTGTTCAGCTGTGCCGTGTGAAGACCCCATCCAATTTCACATAATAGCAGCCTGTAGAGTCTGAACAACTGAATGCCTGCCGGAAAAGCTCATTTACATTTTAAATGAACCTGCTGATGCCTTTGGGCAATCTTGATGGTTAATAGCTGTAGCAGTAAAACATACCATTCTTTTCTCCCCTCTAAAACAAACAAACAAATACATCTACGGCATTAGAGCATCTCTTCTCTGGGTAGATGCTTTATCTCTAGTATGAGATCTGCATTTTAAAGGTGTTCCTAGTGCTTTCAAGCACTTTTAAATCCCTAATATAGGCAGTGACACTTTCCTCATTAAAAAACTAAAGCATAACAGCATCACACACACCAAAAAAAAAATCCCTTCACAAACATCATGAACTCCTTATCATGATCTCCACAGAGGACAACACCACACTGCCATCCTCTTGCAAAAGGAATACAGTTCAATGTCACAGCACTTTCCTTAATACCTCAGTAATCCCTAGAGCTACTTAAAGAAGTAAATTCCACCAGTAATGGGGAGATGAACTGACTGCTAGCAGGTTTCCTCTCCATGCAACTTGATTCTAAACAGGATCTTCTGGAAGGAGATTTGACTACAAACACCCATCAGCCACATTATGTGAGGTGGGCAAGGGCAGCTTTGTGTGATTAAACCTCCTCTGGGAGATGCCTTAGTTTCTTTACAGTGGTTGCGCAGACAGTGGGCTGAAGGTATTTCTGTTTGCTGTTCATCCTCTGCTGCAGTTACCTTTGTGGATTGTGTTCATCCATCTTCCACTGGCCAAATCTTCACCCCACAGCTTCTCTCCACAGCCTGTGTCCTGTTTCCAACTTGCTGCTGTTCCCTTCAAGGACATCTGTGTTGCAGATGAGTCTTAGGACAAAAAAGCATCAAACTGCCTTCTGCTTCCTAATGTTGTCTGTGGCCATGACCAGGAGGGATTGCAGAACTGCTCAGTGAAGATAATAGAAAACTTCACATTTTCCTATTAGTCCAACAGTCACAGCAAGCTGGAGAGGAATACTTTTGTGAATAAATGATTATAGATACAGATATGGCTGTGGCTTGTCAGATGATGGTAGCTATACATCTTATAAAATCACCACTGCCTTTGACTCCCTCAGGAAAGATGTAGACTCAGGCAACATAACACAGATCACATATGGGCAGACTGAACAGCATCAGATGATGAAGAGGGAATTAAAGGAAATTGTGATGTTTCCTTTGGGAGCGACAACAGCAAGTTGCACAGCTCTCCAGAGAATTCGATGACAAAAAGTAGGAAAAGGGGATCCCAGCTTGCCAGACAGGTTACATGGTTCCTTTGGAGGCCTCCCTCAGGGCTGGTCCCATTCCTTGAGCCAGCTCTCTGGAAACCTGCTGCCATGAATGTCTCCCTCTGGGCATCTGAGAGCGAAGGAAGCACTCTGCAAGATGTTCTGAATTTCTTGTGCTGCAGTCAAATGATTTTTCTAGCGTTTAGCACGCTGAAAGGCAAATGTCAGCACGGGGTTTTATCCAACAGTCACTGCAGAAGACTGAGCTGACATCCTTCTAAGTGTGCCCAAAGACCACATACAAGCAAGTGTTCTGCCTTATGGTAGAGACACCATTGCTGTGTGTTGCTGAAATGAGAGGCTTTGGTCAGGCTGCGTGACAGGAAACCGAGTGGGAAAATGTTGGCTTCGGTTTCACTTGAGCCTCCCACAGCAGATGGGTCGAACATTTTAATAAGTCTTCTGAGCAGATGAGCTAAATGTTTTAGACCACATAAGTGCTGATTAGAGAGGCCTTGTGTGTGTCCCCATGCTAACATGTCAACTTTGCCAAGGCAAGAAATACAAGGTTGCTGTAGTAACAGAATTAAAATGGCAAGAGAGAAGCCAGTGGAGGGTAAGGAAAGACATTGAAAGAATAAAGCTCAAGTCCACCTCCTGGTTTCTAGCTTTCTATGGAGATGGGCTGAAACAGAATGGGAGGTCAGATGTGGATTTAAGAGGTTAAAATTGGCTCATACAGCCAACGAGAGGCTGAAAAAAGCAAGGACTGGTGGAAACTAGATGTGTGACCTGTAAGAAGAGGGGTTTACAAGAGACCTGTCTCCAGACAGTCTTGCAACTTATTTTTCTCCAAAATATACTATTTAGTGGAGATGGCAGATTGGGAACATCACTGAGAGCCCAGAATGTGCTAGGCTTGAAAACCAGCTTTAGCAAGGGAAGGAGGAAACAGCCTGTTTGTTTACTGGAAAGCTCTCCCAGGGCAGCAACACTCTCTAATATTGATTAGGAATAAAAGGAACACATAAAATGAGTATTAATTTGTGAGATGAAGCTTAAATGATTTGCAAACTATTATTTGGCACAGTTACCTGTAGCTGTGACTTACAAGTCCCTTCTGTCTCTGCCTTGTCTGCACCGTCCTCTCCCCAGGCTCCGAGCACTCCATAGCAGGGACCGCCCAGGCAAGACCACAACTTTGGATTCTTTCCAATTACTACTGATCTGTAGAAGCTCTATCATACCCACCCACAGCATGAGGATGGTATGGCACTGGGATCCAGGCAGGAGTATTTGTGTGGGTGGATGATGAGAGGGCAGAGAACAACCTATTACTCACCCACAAACTAGAGTCTTTGATGGGATGTGATCTGAGAAAACAAAATCCTTGAGGAAGTGAAGGAATATCAAAATTGAACATTGAAAAGGAAGAATTTTTTCTTTGGTTCTATCTTTTCCACCCCGGGACAGACACAAATGAGGGTTCACAGTCCCCTATGAAGTTGTCAGTTAAAGGCAGAAGAAACGTATCAGAATGGAATTAGACCTCATGGGCCAATCTCAGTGTTCAGCTGAGAATTGTAAACTATCAGCAGCATTCAGTCCTGGAATCTGAGTCTTCACTGAGGCAAGAAACTAAAGATAGAATTACAGAGAGTTTGGGTCAGCATGTCCATTGATAAGCAATTCTGGGGCCAAAATAAAGAGCATTTGACTGGATCATTGCACTTGGATCTCTGCTGGAGGGAGACATCTTGTACCTTTTCCCCCTTGAATCCACAGCCTCTTCCCTTTTCTCCTGAGGCCTCCAGAGTTCATGTCCTTTTTCATCAGAGGAAAGTTTTCTTCCTCAATCTTCACTTTCTCTATTCCATTTTTGATCAGGAAAGTGGAAATTGGAGGAGAGGTTCATCGCAGCTGCGGAAATGTTCCTGGGAGTGTAGTATCACATGCATTTGTCAGTCCTGCTCTCAACAGCTAAAGCAAAGAGGCTTCCATCACTTTTGCTATGGCAACCACTCCATGCACTTTAGTTAAAGTTCATTTCACTTAACTTCTTTTTCTTTGATGATATGCAGCTGGAATTGTCCTTCCCATGGTCAAAAAGCCCAAAACAGCTGCTCTGAATTCTGTCTGCATGGACAGAAATTGAAGGCTAAGATAGCCCAGCCATTTCAACAGTGCAAACTGCCTAAATTAACACATCTGCAATGTCTATACCTAGGCAAATAAATCCAAATTAATTCAATCTTACAGAGGAAAGTTTGTTTATTCATTAAACAGAGTAAAATTGTGAGTCAATTTGTAGACACCTGGGCTGGTATTAGCCTTCTGACACTGCAGTGTGAAACTGGCAGCCCACGTTCAGAGCAAGCTAAGAAATCTCACTGTTCCATCTTCCAGACAAACAAAGAAGAAGAAGGAATCAATTTTAAGCTGTCTCTTTCTTTCTTTTTTGTTTTTTTTTTGGGGGGGGAGTTGGTGTGTGATGAGTCATCAAGGAACCTTCTTCAGAGTTCACCTTCTCCATCCCACTTTTGGGGGAGTCTCTTTCCAGATTTCTGAAGTAACTCTTCCTGTACTTGAAACTCAGAGTTGTGTGTCAACCCCCTCTTCCCTGCCTGTACCAGCCCTTTGGTCTGTCTTGCCTGCAAGATATTCCTAATCAGGGGATAACTGATGGCACACTGATGTCAACAGGAAAGTATCCCCAAAACTTGTTGTCATTGTCTTTGGTGCCTGTCATCCAGATTTTGATCTAATCCTTTGGAGCCATCTTTTGAAGAGGACTGTGTAAACTTACCCTGTTACTGGTAAAACAAGAAAGAATCTTAGGAATTATGAGTTTCTGAGTCTTGCTGTCAACCTTTGGGGCATAAACTAAAAGTAGTGGCATTTCTGTTAATTCCCATAGGGTCGTCTGCATTTATTCCCTGCTTTGTTGTTATTTAACCTGTTTGTACTATTTATACATTTGAATGTCATGAGTTTGAATCTGATCCCAATTACATCCCAGTAAATCATGAGTAACCTTGGGGAAACCAGAGGTGTTCTGGGGAGTTAGATGCAAGCATGATTTTCAAAGTCTTTCTCCCCGGTGAACTTTCTCTCCCCCTGAGGATCCAGGGAATGCATGCAGGCAGTTTAAAATCTGGGAATTAGACTCCTTGCAGTGTCTCAATCCAGTCTGCTTTACTCTTCTGGCTCTGTGTATTAATAGTCCACTCCTGCATAGAATTTTACCCAGTAGTAAATAGATTTGCATGGGGCTGTAGATTGTTGTGCAGCCTATGACCTGTTATTTGTAAACAGAGAGATAAACCAAGAGGTGACTATATATATAGACATATACATATGCAAATTTTTCCTGCAACTTTGCTCACACCTTGAATTGCACAGGTATAATATTGGCTGCTGCTAAGACATTGAGATTCAGTGGCTTCGAGTCCTTAAGCAACAACTCTGAATTGTACAGAAATCATCAGTGACAGGACTAGTGTGTGCAGGTGCTGGTGCAATTTTCTTCCACATGACTTTGCCAGTGCTGAAGGGCTCCTGGTATTCCAGCTCCGGATTCCAAGCAGACACAGTGTCATCTAGAGGAGAAAGTATGGCCTTGCACATTGAGATATAGAGGAAATATATTTTTTATGGGACCAGTGTCCGTACTGTTGCAAACTGCAGTTTTCCCTCCCTCATCATCTTTCTGGGTTATGTGTGTGTGTGGGTGTGTGCATAGGGCATGACATGAAGGTCTCTTGGGAAACTCCTTTGTGATAAACCATAAAGAATATCTCACTGATTTGGGTCATTTATGTCTTTCTATTATCTCCTTCTTATTTCCTTCTTAGGAGCACGGCAGGCTAACAGTAACTTTTAATACTTCAGTGCCCAGTTTGAAATGTAGAAATAGCTTGGATAGTGAATTATTCCTTTGTAAGTGGAGACAAGAGCCAGCAGGAGCCAGAAGGAGGTGATTGGCTTGCATTCACTTTCTCCTTCTAAAGGCCCTGCTATTTCTTTGCTTCTACTGTACAGGAAGCAGACAAGCTGTTATTTCTAGTTGTTGAGTACAATAGGGCTTAGAAGAAATGTGTTGGGTTTATATTAACCTCCTGTACTGAAAATCTTGGCAGAGTTAACTCAGTTCTGTACCTTTGCAAGATGTGATAGATAAATGAATTATTGAGCAGTTCACTGCACAGGAGGTTTTTCAGTCCTGCTGTAGAATAAAAGCACTTTTCTGCATGGGCACTTTGGGTAGCACAGAGGCATCGTGCTGGTTTTGGCCAAAGTTTTCTTGTGCATGTTCCTGCTGTGCAGCCTCTTCTACTTTTGGAGAGCCAGTATAATTTGTCCCCACAGATGGATATACTTATTTTATAAGGCACCCAGACAACTCTCTGGCATTTATACTTAATGATAGGCATTAGGAGAACATTAAACATAGTGGTCCTGGGGTTAGTTGCTTGATTGCGTCTTAGGATTTCATGCTGTGTAGGAGGGGGAAATGAGGAGTAACAATAACACAGCTTTAAAATACGCTCTTCAGTTAAAGTAAGAGCAGTTCCAAAAAGGCTGTCGTGTGGGAGAGGCTTGACACAAGCCTGGCAGGAAAGGTGATCTCAGTCCAAAGTCGATTCCGCCCAGGTCTTTGAAGATAAGCATCCATGAGCAGGAATAATTTTGCATGAGTGAATTCTTCCACAAGAAATGCAGCTGTCAAACTCATTTGGAGAGCATTTCTTCAGATGCAATCAGTTGCCTCCAGGCTTTGGAAACAGCCTGTTATTTAGACATTACCCCATGGGAAAGTGGATTTAATAGAAGCTTTGTTTAAAAGTATTTGTTTTTACCGAGCCCAGCAATTACAGTCAGAGCTGTCCTAGGACACGCTAGGATCACAGGAGGCATACAAAGGTCACAAGAACCTTTGGTTTAAGAACAATAAAGCATGTGGCACTACTAGTACAAACAAAACTAAACCATAATAGAGGATAACCCTGACAAAAACATCCAATTCGAGTGCCAGAGTTTCAGGCACTCCGGTTTACAGAGTTTCAGGGTCCCCACTGGGGACATGGAAGGTTTTGAATCTGCATGAGAGGAGGAGAAACTGCAACTCCAATTTTCATGCTTCCCATTAATAGAGAACAAGTCTCAGTTCTTCATGTCACTAGATCTCACCTCTGCCAGGTACCTCCTTTTGGCAGTTGTTGAATTCATGGCATTATGTAGCGTAAGTGTCATATGTTACACCAGGACATATGAGGAACTCAACAATAAAACTAAATTCTTATAGGATGACTGGGCATTTTAAATATTTTTTTTCTTATTAGAAGCCACAGAGAGTTTTTAAAGGTTTGGTTTGGCTCAGCAAGTGTGAGTTCTTCTTGCATGTTAGCTGACACAAAACCAACTCCAACTTAAATTTAGAGGACATGAGTAGGAGGTGGTATGGGCATTTCTTTGGCAAACAGAGTTATTAATTGTTGAATTTATAGTAAGGTTAGATGTAAGGCTGAGATGTACTGAACATGTGCTGATCACTTGCAACTTCAGTTGCATGAGGGGCAGTTTGCAGGTTTTCATACCTCTCTGGATTGGATCTTCCAAAACCAAGACTGTTTTAGAAGGTTGCATTGAGTCATTTTTGTGACGATTTGATGATTGGTTCCTGAACTGGGAACTTTTTTGCCCAGACACTATTTATGCTTTCACTCTGTAGTAGACGGGATTCAGTCGTTGACTCCATAATATTTACACCCATAAGAACAGCAGACCTGACTTCCAGTCTTCAACATCTGATACATCAGTTCATTTTTCTTCAGAATCCTCTACCATCCAGCTATCCCTATCCTGAGCACACACTAATGGCTTGTAAGACTCACTTTGTGTTGGCCACTGCACGTAATCATAATTATGCAGGTGATTTCTGAGAATTTCTGTGCGGTGGACTACATGCAGTAATTCCTGCAACGGGCTGATATTTTACTATCCAGCACTTTCCTATGCTGTAATTGTTCAGGGAAAAGTAGATACCTGCAGAAGGGATGGAGTGAATTTGTTCAGATCCTGATACTCAGAGGCATCTGACTGGGATTGACAGGAGTTAGTTAATAATATTTCATGAAGGTTCTTTAATTGTTATGGGTAGTACACATATATCTTATAATCACATGTGATCGTGTTCCTGGACTGGTCTATTCCTGTAGATTAACAGATACACCAATCCCATAGTGCCTTACTGATAGCAAGCTAATTGATAGTAGGTTGGGGGTTGTGCTTAGCATAGGACAAACCTCACATTTTGGGAAAAGAAGAAAAGTAGAGAGGAGAAATCCTATTAAGTCTTGTCCTCCACTAACACCGGACATACTGCACATCAAATCCTCTGCTTGTGTGTTAATCACCCCACTCATTAAGCAGTAGAAGCTGATTAAACAAAAGTCACTCAGAGGGTCTGATGATGGAGGTTGTGCTAAGTTCCAAAGCAGATCAAATTAGATGACTGGATAAGTATTTGCATATATTAACATTAACTAGCCCCTTCTTTTGTAAAAATTCAGGCAACATCTTTCTGGTGCAGCCCAAATCAGGATTTTAATCATATTTTCGCATGATCAGTTCACTTATGTTTCAATATTGCAGGCCTGTGGCTGCAAAGTAAGAGATGACACCTCATTAAAAATCATGAATACGTTAGGTAGATGTAAAACTTGATAGGCAGATTGTCCTTTCTAAATCAACATGCATGGGACAGTTAGAGCTACATTTTGTGTTGCTATGAGATTCAGGAGTCATTGAGATCTAAATCCAGTGACCTAGAGATTAGACGTGTTCAGTGTCCCGAGTCATCCAAACCCTCTGTTATGTGAGTGATGTATTAATGTCAACGCTGCTGCACTTCAGGGCAGGGGTTATCAAATCTTGCAGTGTCATTTCAGGTTCCAGCATTATGAAAACCTGTTGTGCCAGTTCAGGTGCTCTTAGGTAACCCATATACAGAACTGCTTTTCACAGTGTTTTCTGTACTGTTTCTGACGTGCTGAACATTCAGGGATCCTACTAAAATCTATGGAAGCTGGATATCTTCTACCCCTTTGTAAAGGAAAGGAGATGCTTCTGGCACTTTCATCACAGACCACTCACCTGTGAGGGATTGTCAGGAGGAACACTTCACACCTTCACACACTTCAGGAATAGGACTTTCTGATGGGGATTGCTCACAGGCAAATGAATAGGAAGCACTAAGCAGGAATAAAAATAATCACCTTCAGTAAAACTTCTTTCATTGCTTCCAATATGAGGATATTTTTGTGTAATCACCATCACCCTCCATTTGTGTCACCTTTGCCAGTGTATCCGTAGTAACAGGTCAGTATTATCCTTTGCAGCAATGAGTCCCCATGTATTGCAAAATGTAAAAAAAAATAAGAAAAATTACAAAATGCAGCTATTGGCATGTGCAGGCAGCAAAGGAGGGGAAAAAAGAGAGCAGTGATAAAGCTTTATCATTTCTTTCCTGCAGAAAAAATTCAAATGCACTCTACCCTATCAGTTTTAGGCAGACAGATGACAGATGCCTGCAGACTAGAAAGGCTCAATAATATTGCATTATTATTATGACTCCTTTAGAGAGGATAACATTTCAACTATTAAAATGACTTGCTTTGTGCTGGCTCATTGTTAACGACCCACTTTATCACCATCAGTAACCTGAACAGCAATGCTCTCACTGGGTATGGTAATCGAAAATCGATTTGCAGTCGGAGCTAAGCTGAGCTGCCACTACTGGAGTCTCAGTTGGCTGGAGATGAGGAGTGACTTCCAAGCTGTTCATTTGTTCTTCCTCCTTTAAAAGCTGGTTAGGAACAGACCGGTATCACCTCACTACAACATACCTGAGTCTCTCTTACTGCAAAATAAGCCTATGTCATGCTTCTGAGATGAAACCTTATGAAAGTCCCTGTCTCTGAGGATTTGTTGTCAGACTGCAAGTAGTTGACTCAGCCAGTAACTCCTGGCTGGTAAAAAGGGCTGGGAAAACATCTTCCTGGGAGAAAAAAATCTTTTTGCACCATTACCCAAGGACTAAATATCCCTGTGGCCGGACTGATTGCTGGGCCCATCAGAGAGCTCAGGTTGCTTGGCCATGCTGTACACAGGATCACAGACTACTTCCTGATGTTGCTGATGTTACCCTTCTAACACCCAAATGCTTTTTTTCAATCCATCTCACTATTAGGGATCAGTCTCAGCACCGAGCCTCTGTCACTGTGTTTTAAGTACAGCAATCAATCAGTAAACATTGCAGGCTTCTCAGATAACTAAATCTAAAACATAAAGGTGGCTCTGAAATCAGATTTAGGTTGTCTCCAGTCCACTGTATAACTTGTGTTAAGAAAGTGAGGCTGGTTAACTGCTGCCTCTAAAGAGAAACAGAAATTAGGGGTGTCTGATTTTCTACAACAAGAGATGTGCTTTGAAATCTGAATGTCCCAGTCTTAAACCTCACAGATAATCTCCAGAACAGTGTGTTACAAATATATGTAATCTGCATTCTTGACCCCAAACACCCTTTAAATCACACCCTCTAAATACTCAGATCTGCTCTGGTCATGACCCTTTAGATTCATGCTTAAAAGGATCTCAAGAGATCCTTTAATTCATCTACCTGCCCTCAGACACAGATCCATTCCCTCTTCTGAGCAGAGGTTGCAAAGCTCCCTGGCTTGATGTCACTGAGCACCTCAAGGGTTCTGCTTGAAGGATCAGGGAGAACAAGTGCTTTCTTTGTTATTTTAGTGTGAGTGTTTGGGTTCTTCTGAAATGCACAGAAAGTATTATCAGTACCCTCTTGTCCTCATAAAGGTCAGAGAGAGCATGACAGTAGTTTGTACAGCAATAGAGTGAAAGAGCTTGGATTACCTCTTAGGGCACTGAGAATATGGTCTGAACCATAATTTAACACAGCTGAAATTCCTCCCATACTGCAAAAGAAGGAAAGATGTTGCTACCTAGTGGTGACTAACTGTCCTATGAAATACCATCCCACCATTGTCAAGGTCAAAGTGGGACCAGGGCAAGGTCAAGCCACAAAAAAACCCACTAGTGAAACTGGCCACTACAGAAATCATTCCATCTATAGGGTGCCTCATGGAGGGGAGTCACAGTCTGAGCTGCTCCAGTTGTTGTCAAGTCTTTATTTCATACTGTCACTAGATAGATACTTTCCAAAGCACTAGAGAAGAAGAAAGTCATTGTTCATAATTGCTCATTACAAATTGTTACAGCTCTTTGATTACAGACAGTGAACCAGTCTTTAAACATTGGCATTACTAGGTGTATTTATTGCATATTAATTAGTGCACATGCATGCATTTGAGATTACTGAGCATCTTCTCCTCAGGATATTAGACTTCCAGAGAAGCTGCTCACCTCAGGCACAGATATCCTGCAGTAAGCAGATTCCCACTGGGCAAAGCTCATTAATTAATGAGAAGTTCTGGATTAGCATTTTGAAGCCTGGCATGGAAGTGGCCAGCTAGGAGCAGCTGAATGAAAATTAAACCCGATTGCCTCATGACAGCAGGACACAGCTGCATGCTCTCCATTTCCCTTCTGACTTCTCCATTCCCCTGTGAGGATATTCAGCTTCAGCAGAATCTGTCAGACATTCTTTAATTTGCTTCAGAAACTCCTTGTAGTGCCTGTTAGAACTGGGGGGAGAAGGGGAACTTGGCAACACAAGGGAATGGCAGTGTCAGAGGTGACTAGAAAACACTGTCAGTCTTAAGACTGTGTTAGCCTGGAGGCCTCAAGAAGATTTTAAGCTCCTTAATGGGAGCAGTCTTAAAGATGGTATTATTATAAAAGTGTTCACAAGGAGAAAAGCCTTCTGTTGCACAGAACTTATATTAAGCTGAGTAAGCTTTTCTGAGGGGTAAGGCAAAGGAAGGGTTGGCAACAAATTAGACCTGCTGGAAACCACTGTGGGGTCCCTAGTAGGGAACCTGTGAATGCTGGTGAGAAGGACGTGATGTGGGATTTATAGATGCCAATCACAAAGGAAGTATTAGATCCTGGCAGTTCTATGTACGCACCAAAAGATGCACTAAACAATATTCTGGGCTGAAGTGGGGTGACATAGCCTCAGCCTTGGTTTAGGAAGACCATTGTCCCACTGCAGTCAATGGGGAGAAGTTCTGAGAGCTCCTCAGAGCCCCTCTTGAGCCTCCTTGCACTGGCCAAGATGAAGTTTTATGCATATTCCCCAAAGTAATCTCATATGC
The DNA here is from genome assembly GCF_001604755.1 of Lepidothrix coronata. Taxonomy (NCBI): domain Eukaryota; kingdom Metazoa; phylum Chordata; class Aves; order Passeriformes; family Pipridae; genus Lepidothrix; species Lepidothrix coronata. Next base: position 311,835 of record NW_016690420.1, on the reverse strand, counting down.
TCATGGATTGGCCACCTCCTTAGATGACAACTGGGAGAAGGCAGTGGTCACCTTCTTCTTGTCTATACTCTAGTTTTATGAAAGGAAAACTTAAAAGTTTCAGGGGTTTCAGACAGACTCATTCCTTTTGTCCCTTGTCTTGGAATCTCAGCTTTCATGAACACAGGTGGAAGATGCAAATTTCCCTGTGAGGCCCTGGTAAGTATGTTTGTATCAACATAATGACAACTGTTCTTGTTCAGCTCAGGAGCATGACATGCTTCTTCCTGAACTGTAAGAAAACACCTCAAATGCTGATCTGAGAGTTTTCTGTTATGACTCTTCACTCTGCTTAAGGCATTGCATTACACACTCTGCCTCAGTACCTTGACTAAGAGGAAATCTCAAATCAGACACACAAGTGATGCAGTCAAACCTCACATCACACAGCCATTGTCTAACGGGTTTTCAGTTTAAGCAGAGAAGACAGATTAAGGGTAGGAAAACGGTTGCTTTTCCTTCTGTATCCCTGTATTGATTCTGTCAGACAGAAAAAAGAAAACCTCGACTGACCTAAAACCCCATGGACTCTAATATCAGACCAAGGGAGACGAGGACTTGGTGAGAGCCATGGCCAGGTCTGGGATGTCCTCTAGTGGCCAGCACAGCACAGTGGGAGCTGGAGAAAAGAAACAACTTTCTGGAAAGAGGCAGATAATAGCTTCCCTAAGCATTGCTTTGGCTTCCTGCGGAGAGAAGTCTGGAGAGTTCCAGATATTTTTATCTGTTGTTAAATTCAGCACAGAGTTGCCATTACGGGCCTCTCCGAGAGCCTGATCGCTCACAGCGTGAATCCTATATTGCAACACTGAATAAAGCAAAGTACTTGCCATGCCTGCAAGAAGGAGAGAGATAATGCTCCTACATTTCCATAGAGGCTGTAAAGCAGATCTGAAAGTACTGTGGTGCCAGGCTTCCCTGGGTGCTTTGAGCTTAGCAGGTGTGCAGGCACGGAGCTCTGGCTCCATGTGAACACCTCCCCACTTCGAGATCAAATAGCGAAGGGGCAGGGAGTCTGAAATGAGGCCTCATCTCTAAAGAGGTTGGATCTTGGTCACACACATGAAGCAGAAAGTTCGAGGGAAGTTCATGGTAAAACTTGGGTCACAGCAGTACATTTCACCTGAGTTGGGAAGATAGATTTAGTCTCTGCCAATTTTTAAGAAGCCTTATAGTCAATTCAAGTTGCCAAGTGTTGAGAAACACTGTAAAATTCAGTTGGTGGCACTGTCTTAGAGGAAAATGATGAACGACTCTGGTGTTATACTTCTTCATAAGAAAAGAAATAGATGCAGTGTGAAGAAGCCAAGACTTATTTTTCACCCAAAGTGCTTAAAAATTAGTTCAACTTGAAGTAAATGTTCCAGTCAATTTGTTTTTCCACTACCCAACCCGCTTTGTTAGTAATGCAGGAGTAATAGAAAAAATATATTGACAGAACTGTATCTGCAGAATACAGAGCAAAGCCTGCCTTTGCTCACAGGGAAGACTATTACCGATTGCTGCAAGAATGTTTCTCAAAATGGTTTATAAGGCATCAGCAAGTCTTTAATTTAACTGTATGCCATTATTACATGCTGAGTGTGGTTTATTATTGTGCTAATAAACCATAAAGAAGACTCTATAACTTCATTACCACAGTCAATTGCCATGTGCAGTGTTAATTTGCCAACAGATCATTAATTGCCGGTACTCGCTGCAATGGAGACATAAAGCAAAACTATTGGGCAGAGTTTCTTTTCCAGATTCTGTTCTGCTGACAGCAGTAAGACTGAGCACACACAGAAATAGCTGTGATTTGCCAGTAGAAAGGCTTCTGTATTCTGATTTGAACCTTTAAAAATGCATGTTTTACGCTACCCAAGGATTTCACAAGTGTGGCTGTTCTGGGGAGTATCATTTTTCCATAGAGAAAAAAACAAACCAAAATACCTCATTTGGCTCAAGTAATTTCTTCAACAAAGTGCTAAACTGCATTGTCATATTGGGTCTTGGGTGGTCTACTTTGTATATAAAGTTGTTTTGAGTCCTCTTTGGCTACCTAATGGACAGTACCACATGCATATGTAGTCTATGTTACGGACCCCTTGGTGGCTGGCAATATGGGGCCTTGCCCATCAGCAGACAGACAAGTTAAAGTGCATTGGGAAAGCTTCTGGAGTAGGAAAATGCAGTTTAATGTTGACAGAAATAAAGATGTTTACATCAGTCCAGCAAAGAAAAATAAAACACTTCAATTTTGGGATAATGAAAATGCCAAAACACCCACAAAAATCTCTCGTTCTGTGAAAAGTTCATCTTTTTCCTGATTCACAATGAACCCAAAAACTGGAATTTTATCTGGGGATGAAATTCTAAATTGTACTCTTCTGCATCTGTGGATTTTTTTCCAGTTTCAGAGCAAAAAGTTAATGGTCCTGATGTTGCATGTAATGATCCTGATCCTGTATGCGGTGCAGATCTCACTCTTAATGATGCCATTAAAACAGGGAATTTTTTAATGCTCACTTTCCCTGGAGATATGCAACCCCACTCCACTTAGGTGCAAGAAGGGGTTTATTAAGCCTCACAGGAGATGTTCTTTAAATTCCTAACTAAACAGCTGGCACACTAATGTCCTTTTGCAAAGGTGTTCTTAAACTTTATTATCTAGAAATCTGAAAGGTTATAAGGTGAAAAAAAAATCCTCCCACAGTCAATGTGGGATGTTCCTTTCCTTATATACCCCAGAGGATTAATGTTTTGGGACTTGATACTGTAATACAGACATGTTAGAGTACTCTGCAGCTCTCACCATCCAGAGATGGCCCTGGCTCTTGTTCTGGGGAAAGAGTTGATGTCCAGCTGAGAAGTTTCTGAGGTTCTGATGACAAGCTGGTAATGTAACACCATGGTCAGCTTTACCCTGAAGCATGTTTCTAATTAGTAGGAATAAGGCGAGGGGAAAAATACAAGTGAGAGAGTGCTTGAAAGTTTAAGGGCATTAATTGCCTCCCAGCTGTCGGGGTAGTAATTAAATTCATCTTGTTGACTTCAGCTTTGTTGCGATTATATGAAATTAATCTTCAAACACACTGAAAGCTTCATTTTAGTGCTGAAACCAGCAAATCCTAAACAATATGCAGAGAAGCATTGGCATGCATCTGGCAGTCACCCAACTAAAAATGTCAAGTTAGAGAAATGTGAATAAACTTTTCTCACAGTTTGCTTTAACCCATTATTTTTTTCCCCTCTTTATTCTCCTGAGCAGGCTATGTCCATCTCTCTGGAAGAGCAGAAACCCAGCTGACAAATTGTTTGAAGAGGTCACAGAAGTCCATTTGCAATTCTTCTCCCACTCCTTAGCTGAAGCTGGATTAGGTGTAAAGGATTACTTGGAAATTTCAGCTCTCAAAGAACAAATCCTTCCTGCTTGTTAACTTTCGATTAGCGCTGTCAGCCTCCCGGTGCTATGCATCACACACAATTAAAAGCAGTTTCTGCCCCAGAAAGCTGAAACTCAAACTCCCTGCTTAGTATGCAAATGCATTACCTGACTTGTGCATATGTGTCAAAAATTTATGCATCAATGTAGTCAGTGAAAGCTTGCTATTAACATCAACTAGTACGCTAAGCCCTTTTTATGTGAGTGAGGTGTGCATAAATACATTCATGCATTTTACATCCCTACTTTCGTAAAAAAATGTCATTTTTCCATGAATATATAAATACCCTTGTAACTGCACTTACTGAATTAATTAAATGATGTTCACTCTTAAGCAGTGATGTACCAAGAAATAATCGATTGGGTGGTCGTTTACATCTAGACAGAGATAATGTTACAGCTTATATTACAAGGAAAGGGTTTGCACATGATACCAGCTACCGGATCCAAAGCCTGGCTGTTGATGTGGCCAACCTGCTTTTAAAATTGGTTTTCCTGACTAGATATTGCCTTATAGTCCAAATTTGTAGAAGTACTAGTACAGACTGAAAAGCACTGGGGTATTTTGACTCTTCTGGCAACCCAGAAGTCTTAATGAGCTGAGAACAGCCATGATGAATTTTATTGCCATTGGCTGTATATCTAACAAGCATCGGTGGCAGCTTCCAAGCACACGCTTGTGTTCTAGCTGAAGGCAGCTCTTGGCCTTGCTGTTTGCAGCTTCCTCCTGAAGGGAAGAGCAATGAGGAATTACTAGCCAGCATGTGTAATATTGCAGGACATGAATTTCCATCAGCAGAAAGAGATGGGACTGGTATCTCAGATAAATCTTCTTTACTACATTGACTGCATCATCCAGAAGTTTTCATTTGGATTTCAATGGGAAATGAATACCTTATCCATATGGGTTTGAGCAGCACTAGATCTCTAAGTAAACTTCTAAGGCAGGGATGATAGTAAACTACTGGAGCTTTGCGAAAATCAGTTCAAGTCCCAGTATCAAAGAAGTTCAGGTGTGCTCTGTTAGGTCATTCTGACCTGGCTCCTGCCCCTGTGAAATCCTGATGTTTAACTAGGGTGTCTAAGGACCCTAATTGTTGTATGCTCTCTCTACAACCTGTGGTTAGAAAGAAGCCTGTAAAAACAAGGATTAGCCCACCTAAGGTTTGCAATATGGAAAATTGAAATAAAGATTGTAAGGCATGATGTGGAGAGTGAGGGTGCTGAGGGACGACAAGTCACTGCAAAGTTTGTTATTTTCTGAAGGAAATGCTGGAGTTCCTGGAATTCATTGTACCAAGACCTGCTGAGACCTTGTTTAGTAGAGCTTGCCACAGGAATCTGGATGGTTTTGGTTCATCAACTAAGATACCTAAGAAAATAAATTGCAGGCTCACGATACAATCTAACAACTGATTTTATGACCAAAACTTATTTACCATTGTTCCTCATAATTTGACTACACTCAGTTGAAAGTCAACTGGTAGATGCAGTCATCACATAAATTTCCCTGGGTTATAATTCTTAAATCTCATACCTGCTCCACAGATGGGCTTTTCATCCACCCTTACAGTCTAGTCCTCCATCCCAGCAGAGGAGTGTAGCCATGGTTTGGGTTTGCAGTAACACAGGCTACCCCATGTTATTCATAAAGGTGAATGAATGCTGTTACCAAATTCCTGCCGAGGCATCTGAGGCCTGGAAGAAAGCAGTCCTCTGCCACCTTCCCATCAGTTCTGACTTTCTGTGCTGCCAGAAGTCCTGGAGCCCAGTGAGGCACCTGCGGCTCCGGGGTCAGCACAGCGCAGGCAGGAGCAGACTCTGTGCAGCTTCTCCTTCCTGGAGCTGGCAAGATCTGCACTGCAGATATATCCTGGGATCTTCTGGTTGAGGATCTTAAACACAGATTCCCTCTTAGAAGATTTTTCCTACCTTTCTCATTAGAAAACAGGAAAATTACTGACACTAAATTTAACCCGAAGCTTAACTCTTTAACACCAGTTTCTTTCAGAACTATTTATTTTAGACTTCTCTATTATATTTTGAGCAGTGCTGACAGGCGATAGTTCTGGAATAGTGAAATGTCTTGCAACCATGGTAACGCAATGTACTCACTGGAAAGTTTTCTGATACTAAAAGAATTAGTTTACCACAACCTCACACATTAGGCTTCCTAGGATATTCCAAGGCTTTTTGTTTAAAAGCACAGAACCCTTTGAATGATCAGGTAACATTGCAGAGAATCATGCTACACAGTATTTGCCCCTGCAACACATGAAACAAGCCCAAAGGAATCTCCTTAGGAAAGCTGTCAAGCTGGAAAAATTGGAAGTATCATCATTAAAGAGTGGTTTTCTTCTATTCCGATGCAGAATTCCCTTGCTTCAGATACAAATACAGGTATTAAAAAGTGGTTTTATAAATACATTAACAACAAAAAGAGGGACGAGGAAAATCTACATCCTTTTTCTTCACTGAAAGGGTAGTTAAGCGTTGAAATGGGCAACTGAGGGAAGTGGTGGAGTCACCACCCCTTGAAGTGCTCAAGAAATGACTGGATGTGGCACTTGGTGTTATGGTTTAATTGACAGGGTGGTGTTTGGTCAAAGGTTGGATCTGATGATCTTGGAGGTGTTTTCCAATCTTAATGAGTCTACGATTCTACAAGCTTTAACGTAGCAGCAATCTAGTTTGATTTGTAAAGAGAAACAAAAGCCCTACCACTGACAGCAAGAAGCAATTCCTCTCCTCTTTATCACCTCGCCACCCTTTCTCCCACTGGGATAGGAGAAATCACTGCTACCTCCACTGTAAATATTACACACAATTTACCTCTCTCCATTATCTCTGTCTCTCTCCTGAATTTATATCTAATCTTACTCTTTTTCTTCTGTATTATGCCAAATTAAAATCTCCTAAGTGCATGAAAAATGGTGACTGTAATGCCTGAACAAAAATTAATAAAGCCAGGAGAGAACATGAAATCAATAATCTGATTCTGACAGCTTGCTTTGTCTCTGTGGCCAGGCTATAAGGATGTACTAGTGTTTCCCTCTGTTTAAAATTAATTGAACTATTTTATCATATCAGATAAGAGTGCACTCTTTGTGCTATTGAAGTGATAATTATGACATGATAATTACACTCTGTGGCCAGCATGATTCTGTGAATGAGTCAGCACAGGCAATTAGTTTGAGACAGCAACTTTATGTGAATGTGTCCCTGCAGACAGGAGCTACAGGATAGTCTGGCTGCTTATTATTTGCTGATTCCTTATTCACAAGAGGATAAGGCTTTTTTATTTTTGTTGTGGTTTGGGGAGTGATTTGGGGGTTTTGTTACTGATTTTGTTTCCAGTTTGGATAATCCCTTTCTATAAATATATAATGGCTGCGGGAATCAGAGACAGAAAAAGGCAGCAACACAACAAGTCTATAAGGTTGTGAATTCTGAGCTCTGTGATGGTGTCCTTTGAGAAATTCTGTTTGATACCAGGATGATACGGGCTCCCTATGCCTGCTGTGCCTTAGTGTGACTCCATTAAAACTGATCCACCTCGGAGTTTTCTAAATCATCCATCACTGTAATTTCCTGCTGACAGCTCTATGCCCCTCTGAGCTCATTGAAAAGCCTGAAGAGTGTCCTGGAAGAAGGAAGACAAAATACTTGTTAGCAGAAAAGACTAGAAGCATCAAATGTTGCCGAAGAACTGCTTAGTTTTTGCAAGCTCAAAACACAAGGGATTTTGTCTCAAGCCATTTACAGTCTGAACCAGGAGACAAGGTAAGATAGAGATATGTGCAGATAACGAAATAATGAAACAGTTTTGGGAGACAGGGAAGAGTGTATGGAAGTAAAATTGTTATATTATTTGCTTCTAGAGGGAAAGTAGGAAAGGAGAGGGTTGTTTGTTTCCAGGAGTTCTCGCCCTCTGTGATCTCAGGCAAAAAAAGGAATAATTCTTGTCTCAAAACACATCAGTAAATCATTGCAATAAATAATACACAGGGCAAGATACTGAAAAATGAAGAGAGAACACAATATGGAACAGCTGCTTACTAAGTGAACATCATCCATCCTGTGAGCTGATGAGACAGTGGAAGAAACAGTATGTGATCATGCAATTAATGATGATGCCTAATGATGATCCAAAAGAGCTGATTTAGGGCCACCTCTCCTAGCTTCATAGGGTTTAATTTTGCAACCTTAATTTTCTTTGACTCTGTGTGTAATTATATCTTAGCTGTATTATTCATTTATCACAACGTTTATTTCAAAGCTCCTTCCACCTTAGGCATGCAAATATGAATGTCATAAGATCAGGCCAGAACCAAGGCAGCTCAAATGGAAAGGAGATATTTTTATTCCTTGAATGTCATAGTATGTTGCCATCTGTGAAATTTCAGAAAAGGTGCCATTCCCTCATCCTAGATCTCTAGTGGATGTGATGAGCTGCAAGGGAACTGTCAGCGAGAAGGGTTTGTATATAACATATTGCCTCCTGATAAAAGGAACCAACACATCAACACATGTACAACATGTCACTATTAGGTCTGGATTTAGAGCTCAAGAAACAGATGCTCTCTCATATCTGCAGTGCTCCACTGAATTCTGCATACACTGTGGGAATGTGATTCCTGGAAAACCACAGGCTTGTCCCATGGCTTATAGGAGAGGAAAATTATGTGTCCTGTAACGTTCACAACAAAGGCATTTTTATTTACTGGGAAAGACCATGTTGGCTTGAGAATAAACCTGTGCTGTGCTTATGGCTTGCAGGTCAAAAACAAACTGGAAAGGTTGTCCCATGCAGCCTGAGTGACAACTGTTTGAGTGACACATAACAGAACTCCTCCTCAACGTGTACTGCCTGGCTGAAACCCTAAATTCGGTTGTAAGAATAGCTCGAAGATCAACGTCAATATATTTTTTTCAATAAGGAATTACATTCCTTAATGTTCCTTTGCTCACTTCATGTGATTGCAGTAACACTCTAAATATCCTCTTTCCTCTTCTTCCCCCTGACACACAGAGAAAATGCTTGGACATGATAGCCAGGCACATCTTCAGTAGCATTTTCCCATCACTTACATAACTGGATATGAATATTGATAATTGCTATCTCTGACACTCTTCTTGTTAACAGGTTTTCAACCTGCAAAAGAATCCAAAATACCATGCATAAAATCCTAAATATTAAAATTCTCAGTCTCTGCCAAAAATAATATTTCTAACTTCCCAGCTTCTTCCCTTGAACAAAGAGAGGAACAGATAGAAAAAAACAGTAGAATGAAAGAAATGTTGGCTGGAGAGGACCTCTGGTGGTGAAAAGCTCAAATTCCCATTTGAAGCAGGGATATCACCAGCAAAGCCAATAAAGCAAGCTCTTATAAAGCAGAGATGCTCCCCACTTGTGTTTTTAATTATGTATGCTCATTCACTTCACACAATAAGGCAGGTTTCTGTGTTACTGGGGAAACCACAGCCTAGAAACAGAGTGCAGTGGTACAGGGCTTGGCAGGGAGAGGAGCTCTGAGCTGTGAACAGTGGTGCACCAAGGGTGGAAAGGTGTTTTTCAGCTCAGCCCTGCTGTCCAGCTGGTTGGAGTCAGCAGAAAGGAGCATGAGCTCAGGTGCACAGCTGTGAGCCAGTGGACTGTGCCACTCAGGGCTGCTTCGTGTCCGTGTACCACAGCAGGGACGTGAGGGATGGAGACTCAGTATGTCCCCATCACCTCTGAGTCTGTGGGACATGCTTGGAAGACCACAATAAATAGCTGGAGTTATCTGGGGAGGACCATGAGCTGTTTGGGAAGGGCACCTTTTCAGAGATGGAGCAGGAGCTATAACGGGACTCCTTTCATGTGCTCTGGTCATATTATGGCAGTTGAATTGTTGCACAGGGTCCCTGCAAGCTCTGCTGGGATGACTGAGGAATTTTCTTGAAGTAAGCACTGTATAGGGTGAACAGGAGGTCTCCTTTTGGGGTTCCTCTCCAAAATTCCAGGCCAGAGGAAGGAAGGAAGTTTTGTATGTAGGACTGTGGAGACACTGAGAGAGCTGCCCTTTGCAGGAAAGCCCTGAAGGCCACCATGGTTCACACAAGTCCCCAAAGGCTGCCTGGCCTCCTCTGCCCTCTGGACTTCATTCCCATATTGCTGGATGAATGCTGTATTCCTTTCTTCAAGATCAGCTGTGCCCTCAGAGAAGCATTTCACCTCTCATGCACAGAAGGATAAGGCATGAGAAATCATGGGGTTTATGGATAAGGAGAGATCCTTTCCATGTGCCTACCATAGAACATGTAAAAGGGACCAACTCTGGCAATTTTAACAACTTGTTTCAGATTTTAGGGCAATAGTTCCGTTGTAGAAAAGACCTTGCCCCATCATATAGACCTTATGAATAAAGATTCATTCATCCCTATGAAACTCTATGCAATGACTGTTCAGGTGGCATTGATGTAGTGATTGACAGTAGTTAAACTTCCATGGTTATTTCCAGCACAGAGCAATGAGTCTGACAGTGGCAAAAGGGTTGTATAATATCTTGAAACAAGCGGGGAGAAGAAAATCAGCATTCATTTGCTGAACTGAGTTTTTGGCCAAGATTTTGCTACTGAGTAAGTGACTGATGTTACATGTCATTCATTGATTACACCAACATATGTTTTACTGAGAGTGACAGTAATGCTGAAAACATGGCAGTATCAGGATGAGAACCAAAATTACCCCTCTACACAGGGGTAATGTTTAACACAGCAACTGATACAAGTGGAACAAAAGTAAGTTAAAAAGACTATACTGAAAAAGAAGCAGTACATTTGGAACTGTACAGCTTGTGGCTATTTGCTCTGAGTTTAACTTACTGTGAAATCCAGTCTATATCTTTGATCAAAGTTCCCCAGTTCCTCTCATTGTGAGCGAAGGGAAACAGGACATATGGCCCAATGATACCCTGCATGGGATTGCTGGCGAACCAGCGAAATAATCTGAGCTTTCTTTGTGCAGTTTGAATAACAATTTTTAAACAATTTATCCTACAATGACATCTGGTGGTTGTTTTCCTTTGACAGGAAATTCTTGCAGAAAGAAGTATCCTGCCAAGAATTGCCTGAGGATGAATATTCCCGTGGCAATAATTAGCTGGGGTTCTACTTTTGGGGAAAAGTGCAAATGTATTAGCAAAATTTAACACTTTTTCAGTTAATAAACAGCACATAGATCCTCCTTGGAGACAGCCACTGTGGCTAATTGTCTTGTTGGAGATTATGTGATGGTTGAATATCCAGTGGAGAAGCCATTGGTGCATCTGGAAAATGTACTGGTTCATTCTGAGAGCAGCCACTGTTCAGCCCATGAACATGCTGTGATTTGTCAGACATCAGAGCCCCCCTGTACCCATTTTGGCAGCAGAAGTTATGAGTGCACTCAGGAGCATATCTCTGTCAGCAGCTGAGCTGGGGTGCTGAGTACTCTGCAGAGAGAGAGCCCCAGGTTTGTAAGCAATGAGATGACAGCAGGGTAGGGACATCCAAAGGCAGATTGTCTCCCCCAGACAGCCCATATGAAAGTCCTAAAAGACAAAATGACTCTCAGTTGCCTCTCTCCTGGAGCTGGGCACTGTGCACTGACTGGAGAATACTGAGACCCAGTCCCTGCTCCTGGCTGTAGATGCTGTCTTGGGAGCTGGTGATGTCCAGCACTCACCAAATCCATGACAATCTGTGGAGCTTCTCCTCTCCTCCTCAGTGCTGCTCACATCCCCACGGCCAGAGCATGGTCCTTGGATGCTTGTCCCTGTGGACGTCAAGGTGGACACTTTGTGGCTATCACAGGGGATCTCCTGGCCACCAGGTGGAACCCAAGCCATGCCTGTCTTCTCAAAATCTCACTGTCAGAGGCTCCTTTCAGAAACCTGTAGGCAACTCAGTGCTCCTCTTTCGTGGGGTTGTCTGTACTGGACAGGCTGCTGGGGACATTTGGTGCCCTGTCAGAGGAGAACTCAGGTCAACAGGAGGAATTGCCCAAGGGAAAGTTTCAGAGGCAGCAGCAAGATGTAGAATTTTAAAACTAATTTCTCAAAACAGACATTGGAAGAGGAAACTGAGCACACAGTGGATGCCATGTGGAAGGAGAAACATGAATGAATTTCACGGACTTTGATCCATATTAAAGGAACGCAACAGGGTAACAACTAAGCCCTGGCAGCTGTTGGTGTCAAATATTGCCTTGTTATTGGGGAAAATAGCAGAGAACTGCTGAGCTTGGTCTATAAAGGTCTCAGTCATACAGTCAGGATCCAGCTCTAGGCTGGATTTCTCTCTGATACTCAGCATATTCAAGCCCAACATTATTAGTGAATAAAATTGAATACTCAAACTAAATATTGAATATTCAAACTAAATTCTTCACTGTGATATCCTCTCACTACATCCTCAGAGGTGTTTGCTTTGGAAATTCACTGGTTAATGCTGGGAAGCACTAATGATTATTAGTACTGACTTTTGTTTGCTACAAAATTCTTTTTTTCATTTAAATATTTTACAAGGATTTGGAGGATTTTGTAAAATGCATTTTTTCATAAAAAACTAAACAGAATTGTGGTTTTTTGGTTGTTATGGTGGAGGTTTTTTTCATTATAGCCTTTTAGAAACTTGGAAACTTCTGGGAAATATATATATACATATATATATATACACACATATACATACATATATATATATATATATATGTATATGTTTTTCAATGTTTCTCCTACAGTTAGAGCAGGACCCCTCCCTTACCAGAGCAGGATGAGGATGCAAACAGCTGTTGCTGTTTATGCTCTAGGATTGTGCAGGCTCCCCCCAGAGAAGGTATATGCACAGTAGCTCATACATTTGGGACCCCTATAGTTCTGCTGCTGCTGCAGCTCTTTTTGCCTTTGCTTCCCTGCTGGGACCAGCAATTATGAGCTCTCTTATTCCTCCCCCCAGAGATGAAGCCCATGAGGATCATACATGGCTAATACTCTATGGCTTGTTGACTCACACATCAAAAATAATTTCTTAATATCTTTGTTCTCTTTAACCTACTGTTTCTCCTCATTACTGGCACTGAGACTATATCTGTGATTTCTGTTGACATCCCTGGCTACTCAGGATGCACCGTAGGTTCCCTGCTCAGTATCACAAAATCTTTATAATCCTTACGTACTTTTATGTTTGGTCTTGTTTATTTGCAGCTTTTTCTTGCCATGGAGGTATTTCTTTCATGGTTTAACATCCTAAATATGTGAACATCTTGCACCATGATACATAAGATGCCATAACCCAGCTCTACCATCTGTCTGCTGGTTGGAGAGTGGAGCACGGGGATGTTTCGCCAGAAAATGCCACAGCTTTTTGCTTCAACATCAAAATATGTGAATTTTGGTTTCTTATCCTTTTATTAAAATTTTGTTCTTCTATTAAAATTTGACCCAATTAGGTCACGCAACCTGAAATTAAACATTTCCTTTCTAGACCAGTGAAAATCTTCTAATTGATCTAAAAATTGATCAGAGTGTGTTTTCATTTTTCTTGAAAGACTTGTCTTTATGAACTTGACTGTTAACCTCTCCCCTTGAAGGAAACATATGACTTGAAAACAAGGTGATTAGAAAATTAAGTGAATTGGAAAGTGTGTAGTTCACCTGTCTCACAGGTAGTTTCTCATGTGTAGCATTTTTTTCCTGAAATGCCCCAAGACCAAGAGCAGTATTAGGGCTCTGGCAGCTCAGCCCTAACACCTTACGGGACCTTTCCCACCTCCAGCAGCCCAGTTTTTCCTTCTGCCAGAGGTTCTGTCTTTCTAGGTGAGATGGCAGAGCCAGATGTGTGTCACCTCCCCGCATTTAGCTCAGCAGGCAGCAGGACCAGCTCCAGCTCCAACCTCCCTCTGGAGAGGGTTTGTGTCAGCTCAGGAATTAGCACATATTCACTTCTGCAGCACATTTTACAGGGGCAGCAGTTTCTGACAGTGTGTTAGTGCAGATGTGACTTCAATGTCCTTCCTAGACCAAAACCCCTGGAACTTGTGTATCTTTTATGTCAGTGCTGCTGAAATAACTTGGGCTTCTTCTCTTCCACCAGCCAGATACATGCAGAAATGAGTGACAGGCACGAGACAATATAAATGAATTTTTTATAATGACAAAAAGATTCCAGAGGCTTCAGGGAAATTGGTTGGATGTTGGATAGAATTAAGTGAATATACAGAAGGGTAACAGATTGTATATGGAGATTTTTTTATATGTAAAATCACTCATCTCCACAGACATCTCTTAGTGAGAGCCTCATCCCTCTCAGTAACTAGCATCAGTGTCACCATCTGCTCCCTGGTGCTGCCACTGCACAATGGCCTCGCTGTTCTCAGCCTTCCAGAAAGTCAATTGCTTGAAATACAATTTTAAAAAGCCATTCTACTACTTTTCAAACAATGTCCAAAAAGAAGTGAGTAGGAGTCAAAGGTTTTAGCAGGAATGGTAAAAACACTGATAACACACTAGGCTGCTGGAGGAGAAAGAAAAGCCAGAAGTAGCCCCAAGCAGTCCAGGCAATCATTTTCCTCCCAGTGGACTGAGTTTATTTACACTTTTCCATCCTTCTGTTGAGCCAAGCTACAGCAGCTGAGCTGCCCAGTGTGGTAATTCACCCTCTACAATCAACTAAATCAGGTTTTGTGGAACACAGAGATTTATTTCAGCTGCTTTGTGAATGCAATACCTAACTCAACACTTGCCTGCACAAAACCTGCCCTTCCTGCATCACTGTTCCAGTTGTACTCTCACATTCCTCAGCAATTTGAAATTAATTCACAGTCCTAAGGTGTAGTGGGAGGTTTGCTGAGAAATTGTTAACAGTCCCACTGCAGTCCTGGGCTCATGACTTAAGAAGACAGTTCCATTTTCATAGGACAAAACACTTCAAATATTTCTTCAACAGCAATGTTTGAGCCTTTGGGAAAAACTTTACAAAGAAGATATTTCTTCTGAGAAATGCAGAGTTTACTTTGCAGCTGTGGTTGTCACTATGTGCTAATATTGCCCGGCTAAGAAATACCTGAGCTAGGAAAATTTAGCTTTAAGGCCAAATGTCTTTGTTATCAAATAAAGAAGGGGGGGAGTGAGAAGGGGAGGATGGGGACCCCATAAGGTTTCTGAACAGGGGAAAGGTCTGATTGTCCATAACGAAAAAATCTCTGATCTTGTTCAGGTTGGAAACGGCCACGAAGCAGCACCTCCAGAGCCTGAATTTTCAGCTTTAGATGAGTAAAATAACAGCCTGACTGAAGAGTCTGAAAGAGCAGTAAATGAACCTTCTGTCTGGATGTGACAATGAAGTGGGGAAAGGGAAGGGGATGTGTTGCCTTAGACACTCAGGAATGTGATTGTTATAGGTAGATCCCTGATACTGAACTGAATCTGCCAAGAAGTCCACTTCCCTTACCCAAAAAAACAATATGTGTTTCTTCTTCCTGGAAAGTAAAAGATGTTTTGGTTTGTTTCGTGGCAAACTGAGATTCTTGTATCCATTTTGATAATCTAAAGAACATGACTTGTTCTATAAATTATTACTTTAAAGAAAGATTTATTAGCTTTTTTAGTTTTAAGTGTGCTTCTGCCTAGTCAAAGGAAGAATTCATCTGCTCAACAGGAAAATGTTGAAAGCACCTGCTCCTGCTATAAATAATGGTGCAATAATCTATGGAAAAATGGGAGGTTTTTAACAGGTTAGACTGGAAAACCCTCATTAAGGAATACTTCACAGGCTGTGGAAGCAGGAGCTATTGGACCAGACTGTCTCAGGATGACATGGGAATTGAGCTGGGCTAAGAAAAGGCCCTCAGTATTGAGCTATTGACTTGAAGAACAGAAG
This sequence comes from Lepidothrix coronata, assembly GCF_001604755.1. Lineage (NCBI taxonomy): Eukaryota > Metazoa > Chordata > Aves > Passeriformes > Pipridae > Lepidothrix > Lepidothrix coronata. The sequence continues at coordinate 296,474 of NW_016690420.1, read as the reverse complement.
AGCTGCTCCCACTCAATTTGATTATGGAGCTGCTGCTTTGTTTTTAGCTCCTACTGTCGGTTTTCTAAACCTCCAAAAAAATATGAAAGGCCTCTTTTAGTTGCTGTTTCTAGTGAGACAGAAATATTTGGTTTGGTTTGAATCAAGCAAAATCATACTTGTACCACCTCGTAAAGCAATGATCCCTGGGTAATTGTGGGCCTGTCAATTTGCATGTCCACTAACAGTGAGAAGAGTAGCCAGATTAATGCAATTACACTTTCAGCAAGTCACACTAGATGACTTCTTTTCTGCAATGGGGCAACATTTATTAGCAATAGAGGCAACAACCAGCCCTGTGTTGGAGGGGTAAGTCTGGGGGTGTTGAACAGGAAATTGTGCTCATTTTGTACCAACTCTGAATCACCAGGGCTTTCTGTTTCCCTGGTTTTGTTCAGTCAGAAGCACCACAGATTGATCAAGAAATTGCCAAAACTGGAAGCCTTAAATTTCCAGTCCATACATGTGATGCAGGGAGAATTTTCCCTGGATTCAGCACTGCAATTTAGCACTACTGGTAGAAAATGATTTGCTGATTAAAAAGTCTGAACTTCACAGCAGCAGCCCAGCTAATATTGCCTGAAAACGGTGCTGCACCATAGACAGACACATTGTATTGGCTGTAGGGCACTGTCTCATCTGAAAACACCCATTTGCAGTAGTTACACAATTAACAGATATATTCCCAAATAACTCTGTGTGACTATTTTAATTTTTTTTTTTTAATAATATTTCCTTCCTTAAAATTTGTCCGACGCATTTTAAGGCACACAATGCCTTCCAGGATGGAAAGGCAGTTGTGTTCCTCTCTGCACAAGCACCTCTGCCTTGCTCTTCCTCCCCCACTGTGAGCAGTCACTGTGTCCACCTGGCCACATTTACAGTCTGTTTGAACCCGAGTGATTCAGAACAATCTGCCCATTAGCACTTAATTTCTCCATGGCTTGCCCAAGGCTGGCTCTGCCATAATTCCAGCAGCAGGGATGCAGTTGGTCCCCAGTGTGGCTGACAGTGGGTGAGTGTGCCAGACCACAGCCCCCCTGCATGGTCACCCCAGCTCTGCTCATCAGGGCTGAGTCACTGCCTGAACTTTCTGTAGTTTTTACCAGTGTCAAGCTTTGATTTTATTTCTAAAAGAATTCATTTAGCTGCATCGTAAGGCACATTTCGTTTTCAGCGAAAGACAGTCAGGGAACACTCACATATATTTTTCTGTTATTCATCCTGGAGAACTTCAGTTCTCAGGGGAACTTGATGCATGGAAAGGTCAGTCAAGTCTGACCAAAGACTGAGGCAGCACAGCTCCAGAAAAGAGGTCTTACCTAAAGATTTTGATAGAAAAACTTGGGCAGGAATTAGCAAATGTTTTCAGCCCTAAAGATGGCTGTTGTTGTTCCCCAACTTTTCTGAGTTGGTTTTGGTTTATTTATTTAGTTAGTTAGTTAGTTAGTTAGTTAGTTAGTTCATGTGTTGGACTCCACCCCCAATGCTCTCTCCACTCTGCATGTGGCAGCACGTGAAGACCCTCGGTCCATTTTACAGGAGTCCCCTCTGTGCCCACCCGGGTGAGAAGGAGGGGGTGAACCCCAGAGCCACCTTACTGTATCTTACCTTACACATTTTAAGTAACACTCCACTCACAAGGTTTACTGGTAAACTATAAAAATATCCCCCAAGCCTTCCATGTCAGGGTGGCACTGGGGAAGAGGCACGAGGGTGAAAGGGAGGAGGACGTGGGTGACAGGACAGACTCACGGGCACCCTGTGACTGCCACAGCCGTGCTGGCTTCAGAGAAACCAACCCATGAGTAATTCAGTGTGTTTTACCTTGTTGCAATGAAACAGTCATTTGCTGAGTCTCGCTTGCAGAGAAATGACTTGGAGCCACTAAGCTGTCATGCAGTATGCAGAAGAAGAAGGGATTTGGGGGATTAGCACCGGCCGGATTAATCCTGTCATATTTAAACAGCAGCTGAAGTTATTGTTGGCACAGAGAGCCAATTTGGGAGAATTATCTGCCTGTTAGAGTTCAGGCCCTGCCTTCATCTCATTTTCTGACATTTCCCTATGGTCTGGCCCTCTGTGGCAACAAATAATTTTTCTGGGAGCTTGTTTATGATGCTTTTCTCACAGTACAAATTCACAAGGATGAATTCATTCCCAAGAGACTTTATGAATGTTGTGAAAGTTGATTACTTAGACTCACCTAGACAGGAAATTTGAAGAAGGCCAAAGTGTGTATTTAGCATCCTTATTTCCTTTCTTTTCTGATGTCACTTCTAAAAATTGCTAGAATACTTTTCTTACTAGACTATAATTTTATTTTTCCTTCTTTTCCCTTCTCCTTGTCTCTATTATTAGGTATAATTTTGAGGTCAGGAGTTAAATAATATTTGTAATGACAACCAGTAGTCATGATGACTTTTTTTTTTGAGGTTTTATATGAAAATATAAAATATATATAAAATATATATATATAATATATATATATAAATAGATATATATAAAATATATAAAATATATATAAAATATCTTTTATATTGGTCAAGAAACTACTTCCAAAGTCCTGCTATTTATAGGGATGTGCACTGAACACGGCATTTAGGGGCATATTGAAAAAACGCACCAAAATATCCAGGATGTCAGTCCTGTTGGGACTTGTTTGGTGGGACACAGTGATCACCAGCAAAGCAAATCCTCCTCCAGCAGCATGTGTTGTGAGGTTGATCAACCTGTGCACGTGCAATAAAACCTTCATTCCTCTGGAACACCAAGTTGTGGGCATCTGCAGACATGTAGCTGGCCAAAGGCATCTGAGATGCTGCAGCATGTCCACACCTCACCAGGAACATCTGGTATCCTGCCCAGTAGCCTCAGAGGCTGCAAGCTGCTGATAGAACACTGGTGAAGCTGCACTGAGAATCGTGAGGGTGCTTGAAATGAGCCCTGTTCCCTTCTGATTGCACAAATGTGCTATTATTTCACAAATACCTCCTGCAAAATGGCCCCACTCTGAAATACTGGATGATGAGCTGTCTGCTAAATGGCCCAAATAGCAGCTTTGTATCCTGCCAAGCAATTGACAGCTTGGAAACACATCCCAGGAAGGGGAGCAGAGCAGGTGCCCTTTCTCCATGTCACAGAATGTGGTCCTGAAGCAGCAGGTGGTTCCTAGTGCTAACTGGAGTCCTGGGCATGGTTGCTGTTGTGCTACCCTCTTCAAATTATCCTCAGTCCATGCATTGCTCCTTTTTGCAGTTTAAATGGTCACAAGGTGGTCAAATTGAAGTTGTGCCCCAAAACCGAAGTAAAATATCAATTTATTCAGACAAAATAAAGAAAACTTGAAGAAAAATAAAGAAAACTTGAAGAAAGAGAAATTGTTCATTTTCTGTTGGTGGTGGTGGGTTTGGGGGTGTGTGTGATTTTGTTCTGAGAAGAAAGATATTCTCTTTTTTGGCTTCAATTAGAGTGGGAAAGTGAGACCTATGTTCTTGATGCTTAGGAAAGAAACTGCTTGCAGGGTTTGCTCACACAGAGGGTGGAGAGCTCCCTACCCCAAGCTCTGGAGTGCAGAGCATCACACTGGGGAGCTCACTCAGACAAACCCGTGTCTGAGCCATGGGATTTTCCAGGCCTCAGTTTTATGGCTAATAGTAAGAATATCTTCTAGTGGAAATATTATCTTTCGTTATCACATTGTGCCCACCAGAGGGAGAAATTCCCTGCACAGTAATGGTCCTTATTTACAGGATTGTATGAAATTGAGACACTCTTCCTAAGAGTATTTGCCGCAATAAGAAGATAATCGATTTTGCAGATAAAGCATTTGCAAAGATTTGATTTCCAAAAAGTTCTCATGTTTCCTTAGCTCTGTATGTGCTGCATGGTTATTGTTTTTTTATTTTTTTTTTCCCCAGAAAAGTCAGATCCTTTCTATACACAAAGCTGAAGAACCACCAAATTAGCCAATATAGGGATGAGTTGGCATTTTGCTGTCACAGCAAAACATTTGTTTTGCATCTTCAGAACTTTATCACAGCAATTCCACCACCCTTCCTGGAAAATTTGCCATTTTCCCTGCTCAGATATTGCCTTGTGGTATTTAAACAGTGTCAGGAATGGAAAGAAATGGATGCTGTTGTTAACTGGAGTTTGAAGGCATTAATTACCTCTATTTCTCTTCTATGGCAGAAGATTATTACTATCTAACAGACACTGCAGAATTTCAAATAGGTTGTTTCTCTTTGCTGCCTGTTTTCAGCCCGTCATTAAATAATAACATCAGTGCCCTTTTTAGAATTCAACCACTTTGCCATTAAGTAATAAACAAACTACTTCTGCTCTGGGCATGCTGATCTGCATTTCCAAGACTCATCAATAATAAACACTACATCTATTCTTCTGTCAAAGATATTAAATCATGGAAGACATCTGCACAAAAATATGCAAATGAGAGTTGAATGCTCAGGAGGTGAGGAGAAGGCCAGCTCTGAGGGAAGAAGGGCTGGGATATTATTTTTTAGCAATGATAGATCAGCATCTTTAGTCCTCAGGCTCCGCTTTTTGGTGCCATAATATATCACAATACATACATCACTAGTTCTAATCCCCTTGGGTTTGTAGCATGTTCACACACACATGGATGTCAGGTGAGACTCGTGGGAGATGGATACCAGTGTGAGTGAACTTAATACACTTTATAGGGCAGGTGTTGTTTGATTTCTAGCAACACCTGAGACAGAAAGGCTGAGCAATGTCAGGCATACAACCAGGAAATGTTGCACAGGAATGGATAACCTTGGAGTGGTGAGACACTTCCCTGCTGCAGAGCTCAGTAACTGGAATGCTGACCAAGGGCTGCAGCAGTGCAAGTGAAACCCAGCCATCCTCATCTCCCAGCAGAGCAGAAAGAGCTTCCTGAACACATTGTGACAGGGAATATTGTGGGTTTTCATAGATGCAGTCCTTTTTGGGTTTGGCTTTGGGTTTTGTCATTTTTGCTATAATGAGGTAAATAAATTAATTAAAACAAGGTACTTATTGAGTTTGGAGGCAAAGCAGGAGCTTCCAGCTGCTGAATACAGTTATAGGCAAAACCAAGTCAGAGTCTTGTCTGCAGAACTTTAGTTATTTATCATTTTCACTTTACTGAGCTTCTCTTGTCCTAGAAATCTGCATCCTGAACTATACACAGAAAAGATCTAGTTCAAAGGGAGTCTTAAATATGAGCCTGACTTTGATGTAAGCATCTTGAAACAAGTACAAGTATATTTTCATGAATTGGGCTTTTATGTTCCTGTTGCATTCAAGCTGTGATGATGATTGGTTTTTAAAATGGGAGCAGTTGTGCTGAAAATTATATAGATATCAGGTATTAGTACAATATTCCATTACTTGAAGTAAATTTCAAATAAAATTACTAGAACATTTTTCTACATATGCAACAAAATCAATGCATGTAACATTTTGGGTTGTTTGTGTATAAATAAGGTGTAAGTTAGATGCCACTGCTTTCTAATTTGCTTTAAACTGCCTACCTGTTTACATTTTCCTTTTCCAAGCTGCAGGGCTTTCATTGCTGAAGGTATATTTCTGAACACTCTAACAAAATTAGGGTATAATCTTTATCTCTAGTTCAGTTAAAATTTTCAAAACTGTTCTAAACAATTCCATTTTTGTCATTATTTAATCACATGTTGTTCTTAAAAGTTCCTTTTTACACTTCAGGGCATTTTCAACATACAAGGGAAAAAAATAATACAATGTAGGGAGGCAAAGAAGTGTCTGGGAGCCATAAACATTGCATTCTTATAGAAGCTGAATTACTGACCCACTTTCCAGCCCCAGGAAAGTCACAGAAGTTTTTACATTTTGTTTGTCATTATTAATGGCCTTTGTTTGTCATATAAGGGAGAAGAGAGGAGGAAAAGAATTTTGATTTGTTCTTTGGAAAAATTTCAAAGCCCTCTCTGTTTTCTGTGTTTGCTCGTGCTCAGTGGGTACATATCCTCACCAGAATTCTGCTGAATCTCAGCTACCTTTGAAATAAATTTCAAAGAGAAGAAATGCCTCCTCTACCACACTAATGCTTTAGTGTCAGTTTTTAGTTAAAACAAAGGCTGTAGGAATGTTACCCTGGGGAAACCCAGAGCATATGTGAGTACCAGCCTATGGGTAAGGGCTCACACAGCGGGATGGTGAATCCAGGTCAGGCTCAAACCTCTGCCCTGACAGCTCCAGATCAAATGTCTGAACCTGTTCACCACAGAAAGAGTTTGCATGCCAGACCTTTGGCCACTTTGGAATTAATTTAACAAGCGCGTAGGAATGGAGAGCTGAATCTGATGTCACACAGGCTGCGTCCATACCCAGACTATTGGCTATTGGCTTTTCTGGGAAAGGAGCAAAGTCCTTCATTGTGCTTCTTAGAAACCCACCCTGACACAGAACAAATCTTTAGTAAGTGTTTAAAACAAGTGCATTCACAGGAAAGGTTTTGACTGCAACAACTTAACATTTTCTGATAACGGTTTGTTTCCTAATGTGGAAAAAAATAGCATTTGACTGAATTACATAATTAAGCCTAATTCATTCTGTGTCCCTTCCCTTCCCCTCACTTCTTTGGGATACTACCTACACAAAACTGCAAAATTATTTCAAAAAATCTTCGGTCAGGTTCCCAGTGTGCTAGAAAATTCCTTTATGGGGAAAAATATTTGTATTTACCTGTGTTTAAGCAGCGTAAGGGAATATTGCTTTTTCTACCTGCACCGAATAGGTTTAAGACCTCAATTTTAAGGTGTAGATATTGTGAGCTCTGCAAAAACTGTGCTTAAAATGCTATTCCCAAAATCATTAGAAATTATTAGTTTTACTCAATAGAAGCCAGGCAGACAAATAACCAGAATACCTCATGTCATCTCACACACTTAAAAATGCAATGAAAATGAAGACAGCAAATAAGAAGCACTGATTTGTTTTCAAACACCAACACCTTCACCTCTTTAGAGTAACAGAAAAGTTTTAAAAACATTGTCAGAAGCATGACTTATATTTCTGTCTTTCAGAATATAAACTAACATTGCTTGCTGCAGTGGTCAAAGACTTAATAAAGTCTTAATTTATTTAAAGACTTATGGTTAGAACTAGGATAGACCACATGAAAGGGAAAACTCTCCATATGTGTACTTTCATAGCTACACATTATATAATATACATATAAATGCACACATAGAGAAGTCCAGAATGTCCTTAATATATCTTGTTAACAGTTTAATGGGTTTTCTCTGAATTGAGCTCTGCCTTTCCTGCCCTCTCTTCTGTGTGAAATTGAGGCCTCACCTCTGAGCTTGCCTGTTTGGCATGAAAATGAGGTGTCTGATGATGCACCCCTTAAAAGCTTGTCTGTTCTCTATGTAAATGCAGCCTTGGCTACCTAAAGTCTCCAGATCATATTTGAAAATGTGACTGTGGAACTTTTCAGACGTCAGATATGCACACAACCAATCCGAAAAAAAGAAAATTGATGGTTATTAGAGTTCGTTGGAATTTTGAGTTCATTGGAAACACTAAAGCTTGAAGATTTATTTTCTTTCTGAATCGGAAGGAATAGCTGACATACTGAAATCTGCTGCTGCATGAAAAAAGTCCAAAATTCTTATAGTTTTCATAAAATAATGTAATTTTATATATATTAAATTATTGCAAGTAAACACTGGACTATCAAAAAACAGCTATTCTCTGGGTAGTGCTTTCAGTGCTGCTCTTTTCTTCTTAATGAAATGAGAAACACTCTGAAATACTTCATGGTGCTTTTCCATTTCAATCTCCACTTGATAGTAACCATACTTAAAACTTTTTTAAAAGGTCAGAAAACATGTAAATGTCATGGTATTTCTGGATCTATTTCACACTGTAACTTGACACATTCCCAACAAAGCCTATGGAGTAATATTTATGACAGACCTGAAAATAATATAGGAATATTCAAACTAAAATAAATGAAAAGATGTGACAATATTTTTATATTAAAACTTTTATTTTGACATTTCCAAAGCAGATCACATTTTAATTTCAGAAGTTTTCTGGAGGGCAGTGATTTCATTAAAATCAGCAAAGAAAGCTGGTTTAACCACAAGCTTACAACTAGAATTGATTCCTATCAAGAATTTCATTATTTTAACTTCTGTACATCCATTTATAAACTTAAGATGGATTCACAAGTGTCAGGACCAACTAGTTCTCCATGAAATGTGCAGGAACAGAGAGTTTTCATGTTGCCAGCAAGGTTTGGCAAGAGAACAACAAAGACTGTGTGAGCAGAAATGTCTCCATTGCATTGAAAAAGGATGAAATATTACCAGTGTTTGATCCTGTGATGCTCCAGATTCACACAGACTTGTGACAACCCACAGAAACACAGTGACCAGCAATTTGGATGTGCATTCACTGAGGTGTGAGGTTGATGCTACCAACCAAACCAAGGGCAGTGCCCAGTCAACTCATTCTAGTCCCAGTAAGGCTAGAAATGGAAACATCTCTGATGGGCTGCAGGATGTGCTCCATGCCTGGGGACACTCCTCCATCAGGAGCAGGAAAGAGAAATGGATTTTTATTGCACTTTTGTGACACTGCAGCTTCACTTGGCTGAGCTGCTTTGAGGAGTTTTGTTGCTCTCTTTATCTTGAGTGTTCCCTCAGAGATTAAAGCACATCTGAACTCAGTAGCAAATCTTTGAAATTAAAGTGAAAATGTAGAAACAATTTTTTTTTCCCCAGGTAACTGGGTAAACAGCCAGAGTTAATGTATGTACTGTCAGAAAATAACATGGTTTCAAAAGCAGATTTGGCTGTTTGGTTCTTTGAACTTGGGTGTGGGTTTTTTCATTCTGCTCTTCAGGAGGTGCTTTCACATACTTCCATGACACTTACTGGTTTGTGATTCAAATTTAGGCACTTTCTACTTGATTGATGCAGAGCATGCATTTTAATATACTCAAGGTAAGATCTCTTTGCAGTGAAATACAGAACTATTCAAATGAGCTTTTTTTATCTGATTAAAGAGCATATTTAATTTTGAGCCTCATCTTTTGGGACCACTTTTCATCTTGCAGTTGACTTCAGATCTCAGAAGTCTGTCTGCAACAGAGCAATACATCTGCGTCTTTTCTACCACAACCTGGCTATTGCATGGAAATTACAAAATTTCCTATTTTTACCCTTTTCTTAAATGTGAAAATCAAGTAAGACAACACCTTCCATGGCCTGTACTTTTAAAATGCCAAGAGCAGTTAAAAAAACGCCCACTCCGCAATTAATATGTATAAGGTCTGAAGAAAAAGCCTTCAAGTTAATGTGTACAAAATCTGTTAGCAGTTTAAAAAATTTCAAATTATCATGAAGCAGACACAAATGGGCTTTAAAGTTCTCCAGGGCTCTTGATATTATAGCAATTTTTGTCAGAGGCGGCCATAATGTCTCTCAAATCAAAATCTACATAATGCTTCTGAAAGGGTGAAAGGGAAAACAGCATTTCATTTGGAAAGAGGGGAAAATGCTTCATGATCTTCCTCCAGTGACTTACTGGTACAGAACAGGATCAAATGGCAAAAAGTTTAAATCACTAGACTTCTTTTAGAACTTTATACTTTCTCTGTATCTCCCTTTGAAAAAGGGACAATCCTTCTTTGAAGGGCTGGACTATCTATAAAGCACTTGAAAATCTCATGGGAAATTTTGTAGCAAAGCAAGGGTGGATGTGCTCAGAAAAATGAGCTCTTTCCCCATCAAGCACAGTCTTTTTAACCTGTGAAGCACCATCTGCATTGCTCTGTAGAATGGTTTTGAAAGAATCACTGGCAAAATGCACAGGCCTTGATTTCACATCTTGGAGACAAAATCATGGCCTCTACAACTCATCTGAAAAGTACCTGTTCAGCACAGAGCCAGAGTGGGAGCTGCACACTCACCATCATGAGTCTTATTTAGGTCTGTGAATAAATGTTTCTCAAAAGGGACCAGAGATGTGGAGGTTGAACATTTTTCCACCTAGGCAGTAAGAGCGGTTCTTCTTCTTTTCTATCTGACTATGAGGTATCATTTAAACTTTGTGCCTTCACAAATATGAGAAAATTTGCTGGTTTTCCATTAGCTTGGAGGCACATATTCTCCATATGTTCTCAGGACCCAATAAAACTATTAGCAAATATGAGAGTGACACAAAGCATGTCCTGCATCTCTTCCCTTTTGGTTCTGTTTGCTGTTAAATCACTTCCATATCTGCTCTGAGTCTTCAGTTTGTATGGGTGCTGTGTAAGACCACAGTGATTTTCAACCAAGAGGAAGCAAGTGTAGCATTTTCTGGTGGAATGAAGGGGAACTACAGTAATGCCAGAGGCTTTGGCAGCTGTGGGACACCCAGAAGCTTTATGAGATTTACTGATCAACACTGTGGCAGTGCAAGGGCAATCAAAAAGGCTTGGGGTGAGGAGCCTGGAAACCTTGTTCTAACTCTGAAACTCTTTAATGCCTTGAGAAAAAATCCTAACTCTTTTTATTAATGCTAACAGACTATCAAATACTGGATGGATATGCATTATATCTTCCAGGAAAATGGCAAGGTAGATATTTAAGGACATTCTCAGTTCTGGGAAAATTTGTGTTACAATATTTCTCTTCTGTTACTGGTAACATAAGCCCAGGAACCAAAGCTCTGAACAGCCTTAAAGATTCAAAGTCTCAGGAGTACCAAAGAGACTTAGGCTCCCAGACACCTCATAAATAGAGACCGTGAATATTGCTCTCTTTTACTCCTGGGATGATTGAAGCAGAAGAGAGAATAATGAATAACTAGAGGTACCTCGCAGGCTGCATCATCTTGTGATCCTATTTCTGTACAGATTAACTTTCTTTCTTTCTTTCCTTCTTTCTTTCTTTCTTTCTTTCCTTCCTTCTTTCTTTCCTTTTTCTTTCTTTCTTTCTTTTTTTTCTTTCTTTCTTTCTTTTTTTTCTTTCTTTCTTTCTCGCCTTCCTGCTTTCCTCTTTTTACCTTTATGCATGTTTTTCATTTGGTGTGTTCTATTCATTTGCATGTCTAAAGTCCATCTTGTCCTTTTTCACTTCCAATCCCCAGTGCTCCTTTGCTTATCTTCCTACCAAGTTATTGTTTCAAGGTTGTTAGGTCTCCTCCTCCATTTTATTTCCCTCCTTTGTCCTGTCAGCCATAATTAAACTTTTCTTGTTTCAAGCAACATTAATCTTTAGCCACTCATCTTTTAAATAGAACTGAAAAATAAAACATCAGACTATTTGGTTCTATTTTCCTTACCTAGTCTATTCCTGATACCATTTCAGAGTTTATGTTATTACTTATTTAAATGCAACTTCCTGTGTTGAGACAACAACACTTGACTCAGATTTGAGTCATTTCTGTTTGATGCAGAAATTTCCTTTATTAAAGGTGCTGCAGAATACATTTGGATGTTCGTCAATACAAGATGTGTTTAGCATTTAGGACAATCAGAGCAGATCGATAGAGTTCAGGGTCAGCTCAGATCTAATTGTGGATCAGAGTTTGAAAATTTGCAGATAACGAAGGTGTCTTGGGTAGGCAAAATATCTGTCAGTCTGGATGCTGAACTGGTCTCCCAGTAAATAGAGGTGGACCAAGGCAAATTTGTACAGCTGCACTTAAATGAGCATTGGGGAAGCCTCGAGAGAGATGCACTGCAGCAGCTGTGGCCTCAGTGATCCTGGTATAAGAAAATCATAGAATCATAGAATGATTTGGGTTGGAAGCAATCTCAAAGATCACCTACTTCCAACTTCCCTGCCAATGGACAGGACACCTTCCACTAGCCCAGGTTGCTCCAAGCCCTGTCCATCCTGGCCTTGAACACTTCAAGGGATGGGGCAGCCACAGCTTCTCTGGGCAACCTGAGCCAATGTCTCACCACCCTCAGAGTAAAGAATTTCTTCCTAATACCTAATCTAAACCTACTTTCAGTTTGAAGCCATTCCCACCTTGTCTGATCATTTATCCCATCACAAGTGTCCAAATAGTATTTTTTTGCTTCTGAAATGAAGAGGGCACAGCCTTCATCCCCTTGTCTGTTTGCAGGGGTCTGTGTGGGAAGTTCCTGAGCCTCATCTTCAGTTTCAGTGTGGGGAATAAGCCTCCAATCTCAAACTGCTGGACTGATCTAAATCCTCGTGGAGAAAAACTGGCCTAATAAAGCCACTGAGTCCCAAATCACCAGTTTATAGGAGTGCTCAGGACACCAAACCCCACCCCCAATCCCGTACAGGAGAGCTGTTCTCATTGCATGGCAACTGCTCCTTGCTCTGCTCCTCAGCTCTCAAAGGCATAGATGGGATATTTTACCTTATTTTGCAGTTCTGCCTTGGGTCATCTCACTACTGAGTGGGTTGCAAAGCAGAAAAACATTTTTGTAGTGTACACCACAATTTGAAAAAAAGCTTTTTAATAAATTGATCCAGTTTGCTTTCCTATTCCTAAGGCCTATTAGGTTATTTGAAAACCATGGTAAATTATCCCTCTGGCTTGTGTCTTTTGCATCACTGTTGTGTCTGGAGTTTTCTTTCTCTCTAACGTTGTAGCAGGAGACACTCAGAAGAACATTACCATCCCTCACTGCATTTAACTAAACCAAGATATGACTCCTGGGGATAGTCTAATGGGGAAAAGAGCAGGAAGAGAACATCATCTGTCAGCATATTAATGTTCTAAATTAATGCACATCCTTCTTCATAAAGATGGTTTCTTCAGTTCCAAGTCAAATAATATTGATTCTCAATGTGACACAAAGACAAGTGATCATTGTAATACAACTTAAAAAGCAATGTGAAGAACAGCTGAGGCAGAAAGAAATGGAAACTTGACAAGTGTTTTTGCCAAAGTGTCAGTAGAATGATACTTTTACTTGAGACAAGAAGTTTAAACATGCATAGGTAATTTAAGCAAGTCTTTTCTGAAATTAAAAGAAAAGGAAAAAAATGCTATCTTATTTCCAGTTTCTTAAATTTTGATACTATTATTATTACTATTATGTAAGTATCTCTGAACAAAATGTTTCATAGAGTATAAACTAACACATCACTATGTTTTTGAGGGAAATAAAAAGTGTATATAGTATTCCAATATGAGCAAAATATTTCACGTAAACTTTATCTTTCTAATACCAAAGCTACCTTCACACCAACTCTTAAAATAAGAAATGTTCAGAAAAGGGATTCTCTTAACATCTCTCTTACTGTTAGATTTATATACAACATGTGCTATACGAACTCTATGTGTCTCATTTATCACCTTCCTTGATGGATTCAGTTGTCCCATAACAAATTCCTGACTTTCTACCACCTCCAGTAATACAATGCATCACTGCCTTTCTTTGAATATGCTGAGACTTGTCAGTGTGATTCCTTCTGTCTCGCCAGTGTACAAGTCTAATACACATGCAGGCACAATGCAGACTCTGTGATATGGATGGCTTTTTTTCTCCAGTGAAAAATCCGTGCTGGAATCCCAAGCGTGGATGTGAGCTGCAAATAACACTCATATGTCAGGGAAACTAGCTAAGTCTCTTTTGGGTCACACAACCAAAGTGAGTCGAGCTCTCCCAAGAAACAAATGCAGCACTGAGAGAGGAAGAGACTGCAGTGGAGTATCAATACTGTAATAAGATGCAGAAAGCCACAGAGAGATGCTGAATAATCTGATTCTTCCTACGCAGACCTGAGTCCTGTAGTACCAGATCCCTCCTGACTCAGACGATCTGACTCATTCCGTGCCGTGCTTGTGACTTCACACGTTTTCTCTCATGACAATCCTTTTTTCTTCCCCCATGTAAATCCAAGTCACTTTGTCACGATGGGCACATTCAGTATGACAACATTTTCTGTATCAGAGTTGTTTTTCAGCTCTTTTTGCTGCTCCCCTACATGTCAAGCCTTAACCACATCCCTACCTGACACCCACTGCCTCTTCAAAACACGAGCACACACACACACAAACAACACATGAAAGGCTTACTAAAAATGAAAGACATAATTCCCAGTAACTTCTGGTATCAATACTAGCAAAGCAATCCATTGCTGAAAGACATGTCAGTAGGGACCACCTGAATAGGTAAGAGAGGAGTGTGACTTTTAGCACTGGACTGTCCTCACTCTTCACCTGCTACCTCTGGCCCTGTTTTCAGCTGTCCCAAGAGCTTCTCAAAGATGAAGCCTGTACATGGCTCCCACTAAAAACTGATGGGAAGGGGATGGAGAAGATTGTACAAAATTGTGGTCTAAATTAATCTCAGCCTTTTAACAAGTTTAAATCTTATTACACACTTTCCCACTGCAGACAGCACAAAAAATTAAGCTACTCCATTTCATATATCTTACCTTGTGCTATGGTTTTGAACAAATCCCTTGCTGAAGGTTCCTCTTTCCATTATTGACTAAAGCAGGAGCCTGAAAAATCTGTGAAGACTCGTTTGCTGTTTTTAATTACTAAAGTTAGTCAAAATGGGTTCCACTCTTGAAGTGGTCTGTGGTCTGTACTGTCTGTGTAGGTTGCCAGCTGCTCCAGGCAAAGAGGTGCCCTTCTTGGTAATTGTATTTTAGTCAGGAAATCCACTTCTTATGTGTGTTGATTGATATCCTGGGGATTTCAGATATCATGCACAGCCATGGAAAAGCTGTCTATGAAGAGCTTAGATAATTGTAAAATGATTTACAGTCAGGCATGGAAAGGCTTCTGCAGATCCAGCTATTGTTATAGTGCAGCTCCCTCCTCCAGCCCGGAGGAAGAGAGAGAAAATGCACAAAATATGTCTTTGTGTTTGATGACATGTTCAACGTTATACTTAGGAAAACAAGGATTCACATTTCGGCTACTGCAGTGAACATTTCAAACAAGCCTTTCAAAGAAGAAAAAAAAAACCTGTCCAATCCATTATCTGTAATTATAGCTCAGGAATTTATAAGGGGAGTAGGACTATATTTTTCTAGTAGTTTTGTTGACATCTTCAGTGTAGTATAGCTTAACACTTCTGCTTACCAGCTCTTATTTGCATACACTTCTTTGCATCCCTATGGGACAGAAATAAGTGGTACTGTCAAGATCTCCAAGGATTAAAACGGGGAGTTGGAACCTGCAATTCAGAATGTTGTGTGGCCCCATGGGCAGCTCCGAGAGGAGCAGGGAATGCAAGCTCAGACAGGCTGGAGAGCAGTTCCCTCACATAGAATCTCTAAAGGTTTTTGCACCTACCTTCAGTATCTTCAAACTGCAGAAGGGTAGAAACTACTGAAACAACAGAATCTGCAAATAGAAGTTAGGCATTAGGAAAAGGCCATGTTGCACCTCCTGAAGATAAAAAGCAGTGGACCTGCTTGCCAAGTATTCTGGCAAACCCAATACCTCTGCAAGCCCTTCCAGTGAAGGAAGATGTCTTTCTAAGGGTGTATGTACATTAAGCAGTGAAGCACTTTCTTGCAAACCCTAAGCAACATCCCATGCAGGTCTGCTGAGAGATGTCAGCTCAAGTCCTGGATGCCAAGTGGACGTGTCAGTGCAGGATTGCAAACAGAATTAATTAGCGTGGCACACCATTTGCTACTCTGAATAACCTCCACTGTTCTCTGACTCTTGAGGAATGTGTCCAGTTTTCCCTAAAATATAAAATTATTCACCATGTACTGACCTAATACAAAGTAGTTAATGGGTGCCCATACAAAGGCTTTGGCAAACATGAAGGCACTTGGATTCAGCCCTTCTTAAATATGCACTTTACTGTCCTTAATGGAACACACAGTTGTGCTATAGCACATTGCATTGGCAAAGGGAAAGATTCCGTGATGTAAACATGGTACAAGGGATACCACCAGTGTGAGAACACAGCCAGTGCCTGACTCTGACTCTTGCATAGTGCCAAAAAAACTTGTCTGGGTTAATGTTGCCAATATTATACTACATTACATTCATAACATTACTATTACATAAAACTGCACAATTCTAAGGCCAGCATGTAGCACACCATCTTCCTTCAAGTGTATAAAAGCAAGCACCAATGAAGTTTGATTTATTATGGAAAATATCAAATACTTTAATATTACTTTCATAAGGAAAATCTGTTTTTATTTTCTGTCTTGGTTGTAAAAATAAAATATTTCCATTTATACAGAGCCAGAGTTAGTCTTTGGTTGGATACATTCTTCTATCGTTATTGAGACAGATATGATATAGAACACAAATAAAGCTTCCTGAAATGAACTGAAATATATTTTCCAGTCTCCTTGTCCTCTCCATCTGCCACATAATCGTGGTCATAGCAACATCATTCCATGGATGATGTGTTTTTCTTCTGCTTCTATTCTAACAGGTTGTCAGAATCCCAGACAACCAAGCCCAGAAGGATCAGAAAGGATTGAGAAGGGAGAACAAATGGAAGTAGACACAGGTAGGTCTGGCACATCCACACTTGCAGGTGACCTGTTGTGTTTCTACAGCCCATTGCTTTCCTCTCATAGAGATTGTGGTGGGCATGGCTGCCCTTCTGGCCTTTTGGCAAATAACTGAATCCTTTTTGGTTTTCTTTCCTGTAAGAGTGGGTCCAAGCCGAACAGACCTCAAGTTTCCATTTCAGTTTCTTTACAGAAGTTAATGTGCAAGAAGTGAAGCTAATTTGGTAGCTACTTCATAAGCGTTTACGCATCTCAGTTTAAGAATGGTGGAATTTCCTGGGGGAGAGAAAAGGAAAAATGGAAAGAAATTAAATATTTAGAAATTATAGGGGAAAACAAACAAACAAACAAACAAAACCCAGCAAAACTGAAAGTTAAGCAGAGGGACAGAAAACATTTAGTCCTGCACAAATACTCAAATACTTTTCTCCTGCTGTGCTCTGAAAGAATCAGAGTGTCAGCCAGGCACCCTACTATCGATTCCTCTGCTCCTACCTCTCACATCAACAGTAGATAGAGATTAAATTCAACATTGTTAAAATGCAGGGAATAGCTATAAAATGAACCCTTAATGAAGGGGGCAATAGGTCAAAAGAGCACGTTTGTTACTCACTAATCCAGTAAAACCTTTCAATCTGCTGAGCAAAATACCTCTGTGCAACGCTAAAATAAATTAGTAGGGTCTTTCTGGTGGAGACAGTTCACGTGTGAGATAATCTCAGGAGGTCTGAAAGTCATCACAAGAGACATGCTTCTGCCTTTTAGTGTAGTTGTTGTGGTACCTTCCATGCCTTTCACATTTTAAATGATTACATAGTAGTCCTCAGGCTCCCCACACCGAATATGCCTCGATGGGACCAGCCCTTGGTTCTTCACATACTGCTGCTGCTTTTGGAGGCAGTCTGTGATTATTGAAACAATCTTTTTTTTTTCTTGAGAGGTTAAGATAAAGTGTCAGACAGAGAAAAGAAATACACATAATACACAAGAAAAGATTCAAGGAGCAGCTTGCTAAAGGATGTCGGGGATGTAAAAAGTTTATGTGGATTCAAGGAGGGGATTGGGCAGGTACTAAAAAGTGAGTGCTAGTCAAAGGTTCTGGGCAGACAAATCACACACCAACCTGACAAAAAAAAATATAAACTAGCCCTCATCTCTTTCACCTCTTCAAACAGCTGAACTTTTCTGAATCTCAGAAAATTACATCCACAGACTTGGAAGCTTTTTTGTTTTAGAGAAATTCAGTAAGGAATCAAGCATTCATAAGAAGCTAAATGATATATTTTGACACAGCCACGATCCTTGCAGGATATACTTTTTTTTGGTCTCAGAAAGTGTTTTTGCAGAATACATATCATTGATGAATGTTCATAAATGTTCACGGTCCAGAGGCAATAAATATGGAATAATACAGTGTACGAAAATATTCCCCAGACAAGGCTATCTAAGAATATGGGACCAGATTCCAGCATACCAGGAAAGTGAGAAAATATTTTGATGTCAGTAAGAATTGCAATTAAAGTCCTTTGTCAGATTTCAGGAGAAAAAATAATCACAGTGTTTTTAAAAAAGGCTGAAGCATTATAGTAACCTAATTCCACATGAATGGCTACAAAAACCAGTTTGGTTTTCTGCCGATCAAACTCTGTTTCCAAGTACTTGCTGCCATAGACAACACAAAATAAAAATCAGCAGAGATTTGAAAAATAAAATCATGCCAGACTTTTTTTTATTTTCTTTTGCTTGTGGCTCACAACTGGATGTAGCATCTTTATAATTTTGTAAAAGCTTTTTAGATTGAGTTTTTCTGGTCTGGTTTTCCCACCCTCTGACAAATAGTAACAACCTTCAGCTGGTATTACATCCTATATTTCACACTCCCAGCTCTCTAAATCCCACATTTCTGATTCTGTGAATGCATCAGCTACGGGAGCTGATGCAAGTGGCTGGAACCTCTGTTCATACTCTATAATCTAATGCACTTAGCGAGCCAATGAATATGTGTGAAAGGAGGGGCTTTCTGGCTGAGGGGCTCCGTGCAGGGGAACAGCTGTTGAACAGCAAAACCTTACCCAGAGCCAGGCACACACACTCACTCACATCCTCAGTGGCTTTGTGCATCCAGGTCTGCCAAGACAACTCCACCCACCCCTCCTCTCTCTGCAAAAAGTGAACAAACTAGCACAGAGAAACGTAAAGAAGACCAAATCTCAGCTGTGAAACATTTCAGCAGATCAGTAATGGCCTGGATCAGTAATATCTCCTGGTTAAACCACCTTGCTCTACAGGAAGAACGTTTCAGGGGGTACTTAAACAGCACTGAGGATTACTTAGCCTTCCTGTGTGGGCCCAGACGGAGCCACCTGTTCCTGCCCATGGCTTTGGTGTACACCCTGATCTTCATTGTTGGGGTGGTGGGGAACTTCTTAGTTTGCCTCGTAATCCTCAAGCACCAGAACATGAAGACCCCGACCAATTATTACCTCTTCAGTCTGGCGGTCTCGGACCTGCTCGTGCTGCTTTTCGGGATGCCACTGGAAGTCTACGAGATGTGGAGCAACTACCCCTTCCTGTTCGGGCCCGTCGGCTGCTACCTGAAGACAGCGCTCTTTGAGACGGTGTGCTTTGCCTCCATCCTCAGCGTGACCACGCTCAGCGTGGAGAGGTACATCGCCATCCTCCACCCCTTCCGTGCCAAGCTGAAGAGCACCCGCAGGCGAGCCCTGAGGACCATCCTGGCGCTCTGGGTCCTCTCTGTCCTCTTTGCCCTCCCCAACACGGGCACCCATGGCATCATGCTGCAGCATTTCCCCAACGGCACCCTGGTCCCGGGCTCTGCTACCTGCACTGTGGTCATGCCCTTGTGGATCTACAACTGTATTGTCCAGATTACTTCTCTTCTCTTCTATGCGCTGCCCATGGGGGTAATAAGTGTGCTGTACTATCTGATGGGGCTAAGAGTAAGTCTTACTCCAGCTGTGCTGTGTTTCCTTGGCTCATTCTTGTGTGTTTGTGTCTGTATGTGTCTTTCGAGTGCTTGCACCTTTTTCTTGCCCAGCTGGTTTCCCCCAAAAAGGCAGAAGTATTTCAAACCTCTGGAAAAAAAAGAAAAAAAAAAAAGTAGATCCAAATCCTTCTTTGGTGCAATCCTATTCTGAAATTAATGTTAGGGGATAATCTACCCCAGTCTTTTTATAAAAACTTACCATCACTGTTGCTCACATCCGAATGTCACTGAAACACCAAAGTCTGTGGATTGGTTCCAGCCTCTCAGAGATTTACACCTTTGCAGCAGGGACTAGAAGGAAATGTAGCAAAAGTAAAATGTGAAAAGAATAAAAACAAGCAGGCTAGTGATTGAATCTTGTGTATTATTTGTTTTCCCTTTTCTTGTGACTGTGGAATTTCCATTGCATTAGTTTCTTTTTCTCCTTGGTGATAATATTCACTTGTTAAAACTCACAAAGCTCTCATAAACTGAAATGGTACCTTATTGCTGCTGTTAGCAAATTAAGCAATCATTTCCTTATATAACTGCAGCACAGTTTCACCAGACTATCTTAGAGCTTATTTTCATTCTCTCTTCAGAAAATGAGTCTAGTTTTACCAAGTATCCATCATGTAAATGTGTAGATAAAACAATCAGTAACACAGTATTATAAAGCTGTGTAGCACAACTCTGGAATACACTGCTAATCGTAGCTAGTTGATGACTTTTTTTTTCCTCACACATTACAGATATTTTGAAAATATAAATACCATCTCATCACACTGGGTATAACTTAAAGTTTACAAAGATACGTCTGATCATATAGCAAAAAAGGGAGAGGAATGAACTTATTAAATAATGTGCATGAAACTCAACCAAATCTCTGCTGGTGTATATATAATTTTGTTTTGCTGGCTGACATTTACTGTTAACTGAAATTATACAGAAGCAACTTTTACTCTACCCAGGAAAAAAAACCAAGGATTAACTGCCAGAAATCCATAGCACACAACAGATCCTCAAAGCAGTGAATGGGTTAAATTGTCCACACTGCCCAGTGGCTGTTGTGGGGTCTTAATACGGTTTTGATGAAAATTTTGCAAAACAAGACCTGAAGGGAGGGAAAAATTTTGTAAATATGGATATTATGAAAAGAAAAAGAGAAATATCTGAATTGATAAAAAGAAGACTTGAAGATTGCAATAACTTCTATTTGCAGCATCAGACATTCCTATACCCCATCCCAGAAGAGAAGCTCGGTACCGAATGAAGGCTGCTCCCCCAGGACTTCTGTAAATTCACAGATACGTTCAAGCTGTCTCTCCTAAAGGCAGTAATGTTCATTGTTTGTGGGGTTTTTTTTCTGTATATCCAGCTCAGACTTTCAAATTTTAAACAGCATCCATCCTGACCAGATCTGCATTATGCTCCAAACTGCACTAGGCAAGATAATTTCATTTCTTCAACAGAAATGACAGAAGAATGATGTATATATATTGTTTTTCAAGAGGAGACACTTTTTATCTGCTCACGAATGATGAAACCTATGAAGCTTTAGCAACACTCTGTAGTCTCCTGAGTGCCATGTATCCCTCACAGAATGTAGAGGAAAAGCTCAGTGTTATTCCAAAGGTTGTACAACAGCTCAAATTCAGCAGTGACATAGCCCTTCCACATCCAGGCTTTGTAGAAAGGGCATTTCCTTGCCACAGTTTCTCCCTCAAGCTTTGCCAGTGCTCAGGATGCTCAGGAGAGTCTCAGGATGCAATAGAGAAAAAAATGTGGGACATGTCACATGTCATGAGAGGGCAGCAAACATGGGTCATAGGGTACCTGTGTTAATTTTAAATTTTATTCCTTGGAAAAATGAACAGATCCATCCGGCTGATTACCTCGTGATCAGTTACCTCATGATCTACTTGGGTATCGTTTTAAGGCTTGATGATTTAATAATAATTCATTGATGTGGTCAATAGATAGTTCCGACATCAGTATAAAGAAGAGGACACTGATGATTGCACTGCAGCCTCATTAGATTTAATTGTGGAAGCTTCCTTCTGCCTCTTTCATAGGGTTCTCACCACAGGTACCTTTAGGATCAACCCCTAAATCATCCAGGCTCTTTAAACCCGGTCCAGCTGCTGGACTACTGGTTGCAACCCATAGCCAAAAACCTGAGGAGGAAGAGGAGAAGGAGAAGATGAGATCATTGGGAAATGGCTGCTCATGGAAGTTAATCCCTGCAGTGCTGATAGAGATGGGGTGGGACTGTTCGGGAAGAAATCTGTGTTGCAGCAGGAGTCAGTGCAAGGTCCCTGTCCATTTCTTTCAAACTGATCTCTAAAAGAACACAGGGGTAGGTGCTTATCACTGCTTGTCTAAAAGTCAAACTTTATTTAACAAGGACTTTTGACAGTGAATTAAGAGAGTGGAGAGTCCACAGACATATTCTCCTACCCGCTTCAGACATCTGTGAGGGGATCTAGACAGTCAGATGACTTTTGCCTAGACAGGATGATTCTTCTGCCAAGGTTCAACACTTCTCTTAGTCTCTCATCCCCTCAATAATACATTGGACACACTGGAAATTTTTATTTCAGCTGTCTTTGAAGCAAGACAACTTACTCTTGCCAATGCATATCTGGTCCAGATTTAATCATCAAAATCTACTTTGCCCCCCAGATGCCCAGTTGTTAAAACCAAAATCATCTGTGGACAGTGACTGCCTTTGTTGAATTTCTGCAGAGCCCAGCACATCTCTGGAAGGGTCCATCCCCTTTCCATGGAAGTTTTCAGCAAACCTTGCCCCCACTGACACGTTCTCCTTTGCCATGGGGTTGAGCTAAAAGCACACTAAGGCTGCAGTGGAGCAGCAGATGGCAACAGCTTCAGCCAAACCCTCAGAACAATCACAACTGCAGGCTTTGGCATAAGCCTTGTAGTTTTTAAGTATTAATTTTTCCTTCAGCTGGAGAGAAAGTTTGTTCACCAATAGTGTCAGATAGGCCAAGGAGTTTACAGAAAACATTTCTGCTTTTGTAGAGTGGCCTCACTAGG
This sequence comes from Lepidothrix coronata, assembly GCF_001604755.1. Lineage (NCBI taxonomy): Eukaryota > Metazoa > Chordata > Aves > Passeriformes > Pipridae > Lepidothrix > Lepidothrix coronata. The sequence goes on along the minus strand of NW_016690420.1, from coordinate 273,911 downwards.
TTTGCCTGGGGATACGTTAGGCCCTAATTTTACTCTACCTTCTGATTTCTGGTATGAAATCCTGTAGCTAATAAAGATGTGGGGGGGGAAATCCAATTTTCAGCTTCTTGCTCCAGTCACTTTTAATTCTTTTTCAGTGAAAGGGTAGTTTGCATCTCCAGGCAACCCTACACAGCCTCATACATCACAGTGATGTAAAAGTAACCACTACCTTGGCTGGAGTTCCCTCAAACCATTGGCATTCGCTCAAGTTACAACCTTTGCCATGGACTCATTTATTTATTTATTTTTCCTCCTTCTTTGTAATAATTCATTTTTTTATTAAACTCCAACTGCTGAGTTATTCTTGCTAGTTACACCTTCATCCCTTGAGGCTAAAGGGGAGCCTCCCAGCATCATCAAAATGACAGGAGGAAGGTGAAAAATAAAGATACATATGTCTCTGGTTTATTACAGCATCAGAACACTATATTCTCTGAGGCTTTGGACCATGCCTGGAATAGATTACTGTTGAGATTGAAAACCACTGAAGGTAAACTAGGGGGTTTAATCAATCTGAGCAGACGTTTGTCGCTACATGTGTTACAAATCAACTGAGGCTCTTCCTTAAGCAACTGTGGCTATGACTAAAAGTTACAAAGGCAATAATGTAAAACATGAGAGGCTGAATTGCACTATAATTGATTATAATCCCATTTACATGGTTTTCCATTTTATAAATAGAATAAAGAGAACATTGAAAAAAGGTCTTACGTGATCATCCTGAGAGAAAAGTATTATTAATCAGAAATCAGAAAGCAAAGTCGCAGTGTAAAAGGCAAAAGCAAATGGCACAATTAGCATGTTTTCACAAGACTTTTACAAATACAGAATGATTTCTATCTTTTTCCTCATTCCTTATATTCTCTCCCATGTAATTAAAAGTTTTTCTTCCAGTTTCTCTCAGTCAAAAAAGCATCACTCCAAAGCTGTTGGCTAATCAGAAGTTCCCACTTCAGGAAGCTGGGACCAAATATGCACTTTTCATACATGATCTCTTCTGTACTCAAAGCAATCCTGTTTATCTAGACCTGGTATTTTCATCACCAAAGCACCAGTGCTCTCACCATAAGCATATTGGGGAAGCAGTTCAGGGAGGATCAGATTATTGCTCTTTATGTCCATTTTTTAGAAGTCCAGGAAAAACTACTGGAGAAAACCTCACATTGTTGTAACTGAGCAGTATGTGGCTGAATCTGTGTATCATGCACCCCGGAGGTGCAGAGAGCATATTTGGGTTTTGTTCATTAGATGGGTTGAATATCAATTAGTCCAAACCACTCAGGGCACGAAACAAATTCCTTCGAATTTTACAGAGTTTTTTCCAATGATTATAACTGTGTTACACTGAGGACACTCTGTGTATTTTTTTTATCATTGGTTTGTGCTTAATTGTGGGGAACCCTATTAGGAAAATAAACAAACAGTATCTTGCCAGAAGAGAAAATAATGCCTAGCAAAATAGTGTTGAAATTGAACACAAACTGTGAACCAAATATTGACTCACTGAGGAAAAACAAGTGGGGAAGTGAAATACGAACTTGCTGTAAATATGCAGGTTCAGATGCATAAAATCTGCAGATTGTTTAGAATCTAAATGTTCAGTGTTTCTCTGGAGAAAAAAACGAAATTTAGACTTTTTTCAGTGAGTCCCAAGTTGCCCCCGGTTTTGCTTTCTCAAACTGCAATTATCAAAATATCAAGCAGGCTATGTCTGGTGGGAATGTGATCTCTTGTCTAAGCTCTCCTTTGGTTTCCCTCCTTCTGCCAGTTGAAAGGAGATGAAACTTTGGAAGTAGAGGAAATGGCTGTGAATGTTCAGAGACCATCCAGGAAATCAGTCACAAAGATGTTGTGTAAGTAGTAAGTCCTTCTGTGTTTTATTTACAGTGGACAGGAGGGTGACCAGGTCCTAAAGGGAATCAAGCAAATTCACTGGATACAAGAGTTATGAGTAGCTGTTATTTAAAAAAAAAAAAGGCTTATTGCTGTTTTATCTGGATTTATAGGGCATGGAAGTGAAACACCATGGGTATCTACCAAAAGATTCAGAAAGAAAATTTTCCTCCCCAGCATGAGAGGAGTTTGAGCAAACCTACATGGCAGATGCTTGCATGGCAATTCTCCAATATCCCTCACTCCAAACTGGCTCTTGCAGCCCTCTAGGGAGGATCTCTTTTTTTTTCCAGAGTGCAAATAGTCTATCTTGTACATTTATAAAGGATGCACATCTGTTTTGCATTACACCATGAGCTCTGCTAATGAGCAGAAATCACAGAACCACAAGATGGGTCAGGTTGGAAGGGACCACAGTGGGTCATCCGGTCCAATCTCCCTGTTCAAACCAGGTCATCCCAGAGCACACGGCATAGAATTGTGTCCAGACAGTTCTGGAATGTCTCCAGAGAGGGAGACTCCACAGCTTCCCTGGGCAACCTGTTCCAGTGCTCGGTCACCTGCACAGTGCAGAAGTTCCTCCTCATGTTCAGGTGGAACTTCCTGTGCATTAGTTTCTGCCATTGTCTCTTGTCTTATTGCTCAGCACCACCAAGAAGAGCCTGGTCCATCCTCTTGACACCCTCCCCTTCTGATACCCATACACATTAATGAGGTCCCCTCTCAGTTGTCACTCTTGAGACAATCCTGCCAAGCTACATCCATCACCTACTGCTGGCTTAATCACTTAGACCTTCAAAGAAAAGTTGGACCTAAGCAGACTTGCACATTGTATAACATTCAAGAGAATTTATGCCTTAATCACCTTGAAAGCATTCACATCACTTCCTAATTTAGGGCTGTCTTTAAGGCAAAGAACACCTTGCTACTGAGATGGTGTTTATGCAGGAAACATAAATCATTTTCACTATTTTCTGTAACATTATTCTTTCAGACACCTTAAGTCAGTGTCTGAACCAGGAAATTGTAATTTGAAGCCAGCCTGATTTTCAGTGCCTGGAATGGGTCTAGGTTCCATACGTGCCCCAACATTACCTGGCTGTTTCCTGCTCTGTTTGAATGTCACTGTGTGTGCATGCATTGGGTTATCCAACACAGAAACTAGCGGAAAGACTGTTCTTTTAGCTGGTAATGGTAAGACAAAAAGTATGGCAAAAGTTTTGAAACCATTAACATAATTTGTATATTTACTCTTTCATTCAGCTTTTTGAACTCTCTCTGCTCTCTGCAGGCTAGTGAACCATATGCCCCCATTACTGACCTGTTTTTCTTCTCCCCTTTCTCCATGCCAGTTGTCCTCGTGATAGTTTTTGCTATCTGCTGGGCTCCATTCCATATAGATCGACTTTTCTTCAGCTTTGTTGTGGAGTGGACTGAGCCTTTGGCTAACACATTCAACTTAATTCATGTGGTGTCAGGTAAAGCTTTCTTCTTCCACTTGCACAGGGACTGGGAAAAAAAAAAGTATTTGTGAATGGTTTACTTGGAATATGTCTTCATTTACTTTGTAGGTGACATGAGACATGCATGGAAAACCTTCTCAGGATTTGGTGGGCAGTGATGAGAATAGTGCCTGAATAAAAACTACATGCAATTTTCTGCAGCTTCCAAGATCTGGATGTCTTGTCCAATACAGTGTCTGAATATTCACAAAGAAGGAAAAAAAAGTATACCATGCAGCATTACCTGCTTTTCCTTCTTGGGAATGTTCAGAAGTGAAGCCTGCTGTTGTTCAGCTGCTTTTAACAAGTACACAGGAACAAGCATCATCCTCCACAGGGTCTCTGGGGCAACTGGGAAACCTTACCAAATGGCAAGACAAAAGACTTACCTGCTGCTCAGAATGGGTGATGAAACCAAATGTTTATGGCCTTGCCAACCATAAAATGAAGGCTTTTTCCAAAAGGAATCATATTCTCAGTCTGCCATGGGAAAACACTGAATGTGGCCATTAGGCAACTCAGACAAATCTGATCTTGTGCAGTTGTCCTGGTGTGTTGTAAGAAATTAGCTTCCCTTGGCTGGAAGTTGTCCTCTGACAGCTCTGATGGGGACACCAGCTGTGCAAACCCTGCTGTGGGGATGAGGGCAGTGCTGGAGGCAGGGCAGGGCAGCTCAAGAGAGAGCTGGTTCCTGAAGAGCTGGAGAGAGTGAGCTCCAATTAACAATCTCTCCCACTTTCTTTTCACTGCAACTGCAGTGTATGAGCTAATCTCGGTGAGACATCCCTCTGCCTGTGCCAGGAAGGCAGCAGGCAGAGCTCTGCTGTTGCTGTCTCCACCCTTGCACCAAAGCTTGGTGGAGCTGTATAGGCAATGAAGAGATTTTCCTCTTCTGAGATCGTTTCACACATAAATTAATCTCTCTCTCTCCCCCAGGCGTTTTCTTCTATCTGAGCTCTGCCACGAACCCCATCATTTACAACCTGTTGTCCCAGCGCTTCAGGATGGCTTTCCTCAGTGTGATTTCTCCTTGCTGTAAGCACTGGGCCCCTGAACATCCCACTTGCAAGATTTCTGCCCAGAAGAGCATGTTTGTGATTGAGGGTCACAATCTCATGGACTCTGCTGAATACATGAGTGCCCCTGGCACACACAGGACATCTGTCAGCAGTTCTCAGCTCTCCACTGGTCTGTGACTTTCCATGTGATGATCCAGGTGAGAGAGAAGTTAAAGAAAATTGCTTTAAGAAAACAAAAAGAGAAGAGGCCTTCCTAAAAGACTGATTTCAGCAAGAAAAGATTGGAGAAGTGTCTCATTGAGTAAATTAAGGAGAAGATTGTATTTAACATATGTTTGAGAAGCACTATATTACACTTGAGCTAATAGTAGGGATGGGAATCTCAGCTTGCTCACTGCAAGCTGTGCCAGTGAAGAGCTGCTTTTAAAAAGTGAGACACACTCCCAATGTTACCAGCAGAGGAGAGAGACACAGCTTAGCCAAGTCTTATCAAATGGCCTTTTGTGCACCAACCTAAACATCAGCGTTTACTTACTTTGAAATGAGGCAACTTGCTGCATAAGCCTTATCTATATCTAGGTTTGGGTAAGCCAGTCCTGCTTCTCTCTCTCATGACCTTCTCCAGGTATGGCTGTTGCAAACCTCTCTTGTCAACATGAGCAAGTAGGCAAGAATGAGAGCAGCTCTGAGCTGGGCTGATAGGCATCAGAAACCAGTAATAGCTATTTCTGGGCCAGAAGAATCAGGGAGCCAGTAATTGTAAAATAAACACAAAGCAAAACCTTTGCTTTCTGAGCAAGGTAAAGATCTGGGTGGGGGGGAGTGATTAATGCAGCTGGTGGGGGACATCTGCCCAGGGAATGTGCATCAGACAGTTTTATTTTTGCCCATCCACCTTTGCATGTACAAATGGGTAGGTCCCTGCTATACCCCATTTCCTGCTGTTTGTGAGAACTTCTTATCATTGCTTCAGCTTCAGATACTTATGTGTTGTCTCCACCAGTGGAGCCTTGTGGTTGTGCTTCAGCAGATTTCACACCTGCCTGTACCAGGTGGATTGCAAAGTCAGAGATCTACATGGATCCAGGAAACAGCCTGGACAACATTGACAACACAGGGAACTGAGGCAAACCTAATACAAAGGTAATAAAAACGGGAATTTTGCAGTGATACTGCAACTACTGAATTCAGATTTTGCCATAAAACACAACATAGGTCCAAAAAACTTTCCTGCATCCCAGTTGTGCAAACAGGTCCTGAAGGCAGCACACTTACATCTGAGCTGATGAACTGATGAGCTCTGCTGACTGCAGGGACAGGATGCTACAGACTTGTGTCAAAGGAGGTCAGGGGGAATCCATTACATGACAAAGAATTCTGTAAGACTCTCTGTCCCAAGTTTCAAAGCCTGTTCATTGTGTTTCAGAGAAATGCCTCCCCTGTGCCCCCTGACACAGGGCTTGGTTTAGCCACTGCTCTGGGCTCAGGCTTGGCACGCACTGCCACAGAAAACCATCCCATGTGTGTTGTCAAGGGACTGGGAGTTACTCTCATAGTCAGAGTACACAGAGTTATCACAACGAATAGGAACATTAGTTCCTGAAAGATGATACACTGTATGCATGAAGGCTTATTCCAGGTCACTGGGGATCCAGATGACACTTCCCATCACAGGTGGAAGGGGCTGTACTCCTTTTCCGTGGCTTCTTATTTTATTTCCCCCAAAGTCTTCTGTTTGTCTCTCTCTGTGGGACTCTGAGGTGAGGTGAGACCTGGGAGGCTCATGGAAGCTGGTGAGTCATCTTGCCCTGTAGCACAAGGGGAATTTTAGACCATGTTTTCTCTCAGACCCATTTTACCATCTGCAGTCTTGTCGAACAAGCCATGGAGAGGGTAAGAGCTACACGATAGGCCTGCAGAGATAAGGTAATTCCTGTTCCCTGAAGACACAGCTGAAATGCTTTGCCACCCCCAAGTGGACACTTGCGTTTTATCATTAACATTTCCATTTCCAACCAGTTTTGCATTATAATTTTTCCCTCTGCCAGACGTAAAAGTGTGATTTCCCTCTGGACTTGCTGTACCAGTGGTGCCTTGCTGCCTGTGAGCTGCCCAGGTCTCTGTTCTCCTGCTGGGCTCTGAGCTCTGTGCTCCCACTGACTGTGCTCCCACAGGCTGGGGGCCACCTGGGCAGAGCCTGGGCTGGATTTCCTCCCTCACTGAGCTCAGGAGGTTATCCTCCTTATCCCAGCTGTGTTCCACTGAAAGCAGGTCTTCTCTGATGTCCTAGACACCCACCCATGAGGAGATGGTGTAGTTTGACATACTCACACATCCACCATACGATGGAGACGTTCCTCTATGGGATTTTGTGGCTCTTTGGATGCATTTTATGCATTTAGGACCAGATGGCATTTTGTGTTGGTGCACAGAGAGCCAGCCATGAGTGACGCCGCTCTCTCCTCTCTTTATGGGAGAATCCCAAGCTTTGGCTGCAAAGCTCAGGGTGGATAAATGCACCTCATGACTTGCAGATGAGCACACAGATCTGCAGACAAGGTTGGGCTGTGAAGTTGTAGGGTGAAGATTTTGTGTGGTCTTAGACAAAACAGCCACATTTTTGTTCCCAAGGAGGACATAGGGTTTTGTGAGTAAGGGGAAGAAGGGAGTGGGAGGAATGTGCATGGATGGGGAAATTTTAGAAGAGAAATAGTGAGAAGACAATCATCAGGAACTCACCTGGGTATGAAGTAATTTATTCTTTTGTCCTAAAAGGAGTTTTTATCACATTTCATTTGGTGTCAGTCAAAAGAAGTGACACTCATAACCAGAAATTACTGGGCTTTTTTTGGCTAAATATCAAAACCAGAGATGAAAACATTTAGGTTTGCACCAAATCAAACCTTCTGTGAAAGTGTTATTGGGAGAGACATGTCAAAATTCCTCTAAATTCTGATAAAATAAATGCAGTGGAGAAAGTATGGACTGACTGGAGACTCCAAGTTAAGTTCCCTGTGACTGCACAGCTCAGTACTCTTCATTCCTGAGGGATGCACTTTGTCTCTACAAAGTAGTCAATGTCCACTAGAGGCTTTTCTTCCTAAAAGGTTGGTGCTTGAGTTATTTATCACTCTGCTCTGATATTTACTTGGCTGCATTTTGGAAGCTGAATCCAAACACGAAAAAACGGGAAGATGGATAGAGATGTCATGAAAGCCGATTCTATTCCTTTATTTATACATTAACCAGCTTTCATAGCCAAGTGCTGAAAAATGTTGGCAACTGGTTGAGAAAAATTCGTGTTGCAAGAAAACAGAGAACAACTCACTTTCCTCCAAAGTGGTCCAGTGTGATGGAACTGTATTTATTTGAAATCAAGCGTGTCTTCCTAGACAGAACTGTCTATTGATTTATTTCTCTGCTTCTCTTTCCCTCTGGCAAACATGCAAGTGTGTGAGCAGAAAGTGTGGAGAGCAGGGGCAGTACTGTGAACAAAACATGAATAGTCTGAAATGTACTGCAAGGAAACACTCAAAGGAGAGAAGAATTGTGTTCATCACCAGTGAGTGATACTGTGATCTAATGCCAGATTCAGTTGGAAAAGACACCATGACAGCAGGTGGACAATTCTGCTAAGTTTACCCGAAGAGTTTCTGAACACTACTGTGTTTTGAAGTGTTTCAGCCACAGCTTACCAGTAAAACTAAATGTACACTTCAGCTGCAGAGCTGATTATATGTATCTGTGTGTAATATGAAAATAAATATACTAGAGTCTCTCTTCCTAGGCCTGGTCCATCTTCCAGCAATCCTCAAGCTTCTTGTTTCTCCCTTAGATTTCATGTGAGTAGCAGAAGGTGGAGATTCCCCAGAGGCAAGAACCTCACCTGGAGAGTCAAGGGTTGCTGATTTTCTTACACATTTCATTCCATTTACATTTAGATTAGTCAACAGCCTGCTTAGGTCACACCCCAGACACCAGAGAGCTGAGCTCATTTGCCACCAGAAGTAGGAGGCTTTCTGTTACTGTCTAGATTTATTGAAACCCTAAAAAATTGCAGCTGATATTTTTAAGGCAAATTATCTTAAATCCATTTAGTTTTTAAAGGATTCATTTTAGGTGTATGGAAGCTGTTGGAATAATTTGCTTTCCAGTAGGATAGCTAATTCTTGAATTAAATACTGAGGTGTTTACTGTAAAAGCCCAAATAACTTTTTTCATGCATCCTCAGCTTATACTATGTTATGCAATGCAGCAAGTTCCTCCCCAGACAAATAGGCTTTTGTTTGATTTTTTGGCTAGAAGTGGGCTTTCCAGAAGACCCTTTGACTCAGATATCTATAAGATGAAGATCACCATCAGAGGAAATCTGTATTCCTCTTCTAGTCAAATGAGGGGGGGGGAAGCCATGCTAAAATCAATTTATCTGATCTATTTCAGTCATCTACCTTAGGGGTTTTACAGGTAGTTTTTATGCATATCTTTTATGATTGAAAAACACAGCTAGGCAGCCAGATACAGGTCACCTTGAAATGATGTGTGTTCTTTGTTGCAGAGCAGATATGTTTATCAGACCCTTTCAATTTGTTTCATTTCTTCAGAACCCAAGAGCCTCCCTTAGAAATGACTCACTAGGAAAATCATGCTCTAAATGAGCAAAAGAAATGGCTAACAGCTAATTCACCTCTAAACAGTGTAAGAACAGCATCCTCAGGGCTTCACCTACCATTTTGTTTATTGATCTGGGGTTGGTGCCTCTGGGACACCTGGACCAAGCTCTCACAAGGTGGGGAAATTCCAACAGAGCTCTAGCACTTGTAGGGTTTGCAGCATTGGTTTGCAAGCTTGCAGTTTTCTTTCCCTTACTTCTATAGGAGCTGGCAAGGGTAGGAAAGATATCTGTCCTGCCAGAGAACGTGCTAAACACCTGCCTGAACTCAATGGAAAGTCTCCAAAGAGAAGTTTTTTCATGCTGCTGTTGACTGCAGTGCAGGTGGGTTGGGCAGCACTGAGCAACTGCAGCAAAAAACTACAAGACTCAAGGTTTTGAAAAACAGAAGAACTCACCAGACTTTCTGTGAGGAAGGAAATAAAGCACTAACACAGGAACTCGGAGGTATAGTTACTGTTTATTTAACCATGTACAGACTGGGGTTCATTAGTTGGCTTGGTGGGAAGTCCTAAATGCAGAGGGTTTTTTTGAATGTGAACAAACTTGGTTAGTACCACAAAACTCAGCTTCCCCCAAGTCCTGCACCACTGATTCCTGCCAGCTCAAGTTACCTGCTCCTGCAGAAAAACAGACCACAGAAACAGCAACACATTTAAATTTACATCTCAGTATCAATGGCAGGACCCTCTGTTGGAACTTAGACACATGTAGTATGCTCTGGGGTGACAATCCTCAGCTGCTTCCCAGTAACCATCTGTCTCCCTGCTCTTAGCTTAAGATGATGCAAATCAGTTTATGTTCCTGCATACAGCAAAGATGAACAGGCAATTGTCACTGGCCCAGATACATCCAGTTTGCTTATGTATCCCAGTCCCAAGGTGAGGGGCTGAGTCATGTGGAGCTTTCTCTCTCTGCATATAACACTAAATAGTCCCAAAGTTGGGTCTTATGGCAGCCTACCAATTCCCAGTAAACCCACTGCACTCCCCCAAGAGGCAGCAATGACTGCCAGACATGATTCAGCCTCAGCACACTCCAGTTTTCACGTGTCTCTTGCATTAACAGCAAGGAGCTCTCATATAAGTGTTAGCCTCAGTCTGGTTCCTTCCAGTCTCATTTCTTTCCCTATCTCCCCCTCCTGTGAGGAACAGGTATATTGAAGGATCATCTCTCCTCCCCATCCAGCCTGTCTTTTTGCTGCTAAGAAATTCCACTAAGGATTGAGTCTTTTCACTGCAACTTTATTTGCCAGCTGTAGGGTTTTCACACTGTATTTGTATTCCAGTCCCGATTTCAATTACCTGGCTAACCTTTTCAATTTTCACAGAGAGTGAGAATCAGAAAACAGCAGGTCCTTTATTACAGCTCACACTGGTGGGGAGTGCTTCACCCCCCTTCCCTCCCCCGTGTTTGCAGGAAAGCTCTGTCAAATTCAAACAAACTCATTGATAATAACTTGTCTATTTACTTATGCTTTGCTGACTGTTAAGTATTCTGGTCCCTTCTACAGACCTCTCTTCCATCCTCCTTTTAGCTTGAACATATTATATTTTACAACATTTCTAAAAGCCAAGGAGAAACAGTTTTCACACTTCACCCTGATGCCTGACTCCAGTGGAAATTCTCACCAGTCTCAAACACTGGAGAAGGTAAAAGCCTTGTGTTTCAGGAGGGTCTGTTTGCTGATCTTTGATAAGCAAGACATGGTGGTGGCCAGTCCTTATGTCCAGGTCTCAGGGCACTTCCCAGTGGAGGCTCAGGGCATTGGAGGGGTTCCCTCAAATGAAGAGGCAAGTCAGGCACAGGACACCACTCTGCTGATCCCAAAGCCACTGCTCTGCCACTAAATTGTCCTCACCAGAGCTGTTACCTTTTTTGCCTTTCTCAATTTTTGAAGTCATACCCCTCTTCTTATCTCCTTTATTATTCTAAGCTCTTGATCTAGCCTGTGGTCTTTCTGCCCCATGACTCATCCATCCAGATTCTAAAAATTATTTATTTGATTGGGGAGGGGTAAGGATTTAGTACAATAGACCTGTTTCTTAGCAACACCTTCCCATCTTTCTTACTCTTCTTTTGTTATTTCCATCTCATTATCTTTTCCCATGTTCAACCCCAAATTAACTTAATTACAGACAGATTTCATATCTCTCTAAACCAGAAGGGGCACTTGTAAAACATCCCTCCAGTCAATAGTAAATGAGGGCCTTGGCCTATGCTAAGTAGGCTTTTGGAAAGGCAGCTCAGCTGTGCCTGTCCTGCTCCCCCCAGAGACCTCTCCTGGTTGCTCCTAACTCCTGCTGTTCCTTTGAGCTGCTTTTAAGTGAGGCACTTCTTCTATCCATTTTGCAGCCAAGTTCATTGCAACCCCTGAGCTCCACAGCAGACATCTGTATAAATCACCAGGTGAATGCTTCTCCTGTGCAGATGCCAAGGGCACTGCAACCTTTCCACTTTCTCTTGCCGTATTCAGACCCAAGGGAAGTGCCTTGCTTCAAAGTCTCTGCCTATTGGAATATGTCCTGGGTGCAAATCTGAGATAAACCTGAGATACAATGAGTCTGAACATTGGATGCACTCGATCCAGGATGACCTCTGATTACTCACACGTTGGTAGGTCAAAGATCTCTCTTGGTTAATGCAGCTCTGGTTGCCCAAAAGTCATATACTGAGGATAATTCTCTCCTCTGAGACAAAAATATACCAACTGGACTAGATCCAAGGCAGCCCCTCTTACCTCATCCTCTCCTTAGTCTGTGATACCAGGTTTCCTTTGGATATCAGGAGTAAGATCCATCTCTAGCAGCTGCTGCATTTATCACCCTCTCGTAGATAAGGTTGTACTGCTGTTGCTTACCGTGCACAGAAGTTCTCCACTGGCAGAGGAAACACCTTCTTCCTTCTGCTGGAGGTCAGGTAGCTATTACCCAGTCAGGACACCTCTTCCTAAATCCATCAAGTGATTCCTCACTGTCAGAAGCAGGACACTGCACTGAGAAGAATGAGGAGAGATCTGTATTTACACAATAAGGAAAGCTCGTCAGAGATCAGCCACCAGTTGAACTGTGCTGAGGGCACATGAAACACTATGAAACTATCTATAAAGACATAAGGGAAACTAAACTCCCACCAGCAATATAAAAGGCAGGGAGGGTTCTGTGGCAGCTATGAGAGGAATCAGTGATCTGTGTTTCTACCATTAGAAGAGGACACCTATGGTTTCTGGAAAGGAAGGAAAGCCTGGTTAATTATGCAGATGGTTCCCCCTCATTCAGGTGAGCATTTCTTCCCAGCTGTTTGCTGCCCTGGAAAGTAGAACCACAGGTTAAATTGGGATGTGCTTCCCCACCATCACCCTGCAAAGGGGGAGTTGCAAATCATGCATGTGTACTGGAGTGAACCAACTCGAATGCTGGCAGCAGTGGAGCTACAGAACAAGCCTTGCTGGGTCTCTGGTGGCTGATCCATGCAGCTGGTGGGGATGCTGCAAACTCCACAGATGTGATGAGACTATAGCACATGAATCGCAGTCAGGTCCTCATCCTTAGTCCTGGGCTTTCCAAAAGACAGAGCCTCCTTTGGAATGAAACTCTACCCCTTCAGGCTCTTTCCTTTCTCTTTTGCCCCTTTCTTGCTCATCACTTTGGTCTGTATGGAGAGAGGCCATAGGTAGGATATTTCCTCCTTACTTCATGTGGGCATTTGCAGAATTATTTACCTCAGTTGAACTATGTTGCATTTACCAGCTCAGCAGGAGACTGACCAAGGTCTGTGTTTAGGCTGGAAATGTCTGAAGAAGACAAGGAGCAAATACCTGCCCTGAAATCTGAACATATGTCTTCTAAAAAGCATTTGTACACATCTTCCCCGAATTTACAGTCCAACCACACTAGTCAGTGCCCACTGGAGGTCAGTCGTGTGCCATGGAAACCTTTGTGGGAATGAGGCACTGGGGTGCCCAGTGATTTCCAGAAGCCTTGGACGCTCAGCCTGCATTTGTGGTGCACAAGACACCCCAAGAGAAAACCTGTCCCAGCTCCCTCGGTGTTGATTTGTGATTTAGAGACTCTTCGTGTTTCCATTTCTTTTGTCCCCTGCTCAGAAGAATCCAGTGCCCTGTTGCTGGATAAGCTCAGCAAGAGAGATGCATGTGCATTCAGTGCAGGCTCACAGACACCCAGGGTGCTCCTCAGGTCCCAGCCAGCCTGTGCAGTGCTAACACTTCATCCAAGCCACTTTGAAAAATACTCTTATTTAGGGGCAATTCTCAGTCTTTTGAGTTTGTTTCACAGGGCATGGCAGCATAATTATATACAAGTTGCACACTCTGGATGAGAGATCAGGATATTGATGCACAACCAACACAAGTACAAGCCCAGATATACCTAATTCAGAGTCATATTCGCTGCCAGTGCCTATAATAAAGAATTCCTACACTGAATCCCATTCAAAGGGTCACTTCCTCCTATTCCTTCTATGAGATCCTCCAAGAAGGCCTCAACAAATATTTGACCGGGAAAAAAACACTTAAGCTAAACATTTTGATAAAAGAGATTTCCCCTGCCAAAGCAAAACAAATCAAAATAATAAATAAATTTTAAAAATCCATGTTTTTACTACAGGATCCCACAGATGCCAGCACAAATGCACGTCTGGCTGTGCCAAGTGAAGTCAGCTCTTGGTAACTCTTATGCCTATAAAAAATATAGGCATCAGTATGGTCTACATAGAAAATGGAGACTGAAGTGCTCAGTATGTGCCCCACACATATTCCTTATTTCACTTTCATGGTGACTCAATTTTTCTCTCTAAATCAAGGATGGCAGAGCTGTTCTCTGCCCTGTTTCCAGTCAGGCCTCATCTGGAGTGTAGCATACACAACATCCACACATTCACTGAAGCTCAAGGCTGAAATGAGAGCCAGCAGTGAATAAACCATTTGCTGTCCCCCGCTACAAGCAGCCTGAAGCAGATATTTCTTGTGCTTTGCTATAACAGTTAGAGAGTCATTCCTTTTCTGCTATTTTTCTAGCACAGCAATAGAAATATTGACCTCCACCACTGGCTTCTTTCCTGCGAAAGATAGTTATCCTTTGGTGTTAAAAAAACTGCAATTATGCATTCTAAACAACCAGAGAATCACAAGGGTTGAGGTACCTTCTGATCTCTTATCACCTTTGCATGTAGAGCTGAAATAGGGTTAGTGAGGAACAGAGGACAAGCCTCTCATGATGCCTTCAGTATTCACTACTAAAGCTTTGGTCCTCCCTCTCAAAAGTCATAAGTTTTCATTTCTCTTTGTTTTGCTTTTTTTTTGGTAGTGGTGATGGTTTTTTTGCCCCCCTCATCCTTTGCTGCAACATCTGTGCTACGTACTACAGCGGAAAATATGACATATTTTCACCTGGCTGTTTGGGAGCTTTGCAACTGATGGTTCATTACCACTTTCTCATGAGATATTTATTTTCTTATGAACATTTTGTACCTTCACAGATGGGACTGAACCACTTACTGCTATCAATAAATCACAATAGCTAAAGCCCTGGTTTACTGCCAGGCTGGACCAACTGTGGAATTTAAGCATGCTGAAGACAAAAGCTTTGAACCAGGGATATATTTAGGTGTTCATATTTAAAGAAGGATTGGAAGGACAGGAAGAGTTTAGAAAGTATATAGGTAAAAAATAGCTGTATGGAAGCAGGACAGCTGCTGGTCTCTGTGAGAAGGACTCAACTTCATACATTTTGCCTCATTTACTCCATCGATCTGCCCAGCACATTTTGGAGTAAGGATTTGCTCAACCTTTCTGGAACCATCTCTCTCCCCCTCTCTGTCCCATGCCCCAGCTGCCCTTGCTCTTCAGGGCTGCAGGCTCAGTCCTCTTGATGACCCAGTGATGAACTTCTGCCCCGAGCATCACTGGATAAAAAAAATCCCTTTGCTGAAACACTGAGGGGTACTGGTGCATCACTGTTCAATTATGCTCTGAGGGAAGTAGTGCTTGCTTTAGAAATGCTAAAACAAAAGGCCTTATGGATATTGAGGAGGTTTTTGTTAGTTTGATTCTGGCAGAAGCAGCTTCTCGATCCATTTATCAAGCTGCCTGCAGCTCCCATTTCAAGGCTGATGAAGACATAATAAACAGTAAGCCAAAAAAAAAGTCCTTTGAAAGGTGCATCCAGAGCAGTTAAATAAACAAAAGATTGTGGGGGGAGGTGGGGGTGAGAAAGAAGAAAAATTGTCAGTGCAAGTTTTGGCTTTCCTCTGCTGTCCATTTTACAGCATAAATTTAAATAAATGAATAAAACAGGTTGGTGGAATCACTTTTTCATTCTCAAATTCACTCTATAAAAATTTCTGTCTGTGAATTCATCTTTCCACAATGGCTCATGTCTTGCCAGCTACCCTCCAAATTGCCCTCCAAACTGCCACTTTGAAATTTTTAAGCATTTCCATCAGACTCTGCACAACCCAGAGTTTCTCTGAAAAAGCACCTGTATTCCTGACTGATGAAAACTCTCTAAGGAAACTCCTGTGCAATAAACCTCGACCCTGATAAGCACTTGGATGCCAGTTAGCTCAGGTGATCCCAAGCATTATACTGTTCCCTTCCCCTGCCCATACAGAGGTGACCTTGGAATTTGCACTAAGCTTTAGTCTTCCATAGAGGAGATATTGCTCCTGCACAGATCCCTGGAGGTTTGAGTCCTAAATTAGCTGTCAACTGTTTTTCTGGGTACAAGGACAGCCTTTGGTCACGTTAGGATTAATTGTCACTTGCCATGTTCTCTTTTCCATTTGGATCCATGGATATCAGGCAAGCTGGGAGCCTCCTCCAGTCCCTTGCTGGATGTTTTGTCCATTGATCTCTGGCATGTGGCAGTGAAGTTATTGCACGTCTTCCCAGAGCATTTTGGTTATCAAGACCTGATGGATATTCAGACTGGATGTCCAGGTATGAGTTTCCACATTCTTCTTCCAGAAGCTGCCACCAGGTTTCTTTGAATTGCAGGAACTTTTCTTCAGGTCTGATTCTTTCTTCGATGATTTGGGTTAAGATTCATGGACTTCAGCAGATATCATAAAGATCCTGCCAGCAATAGAGAGAACAAAGAGGGAGTTGCAGACAGAAGAAAACATTGACAGATGAGACAAGGCAAAAGAATCAGAGGAAAGCGGGGAAAAAAGACGAGCCCAGAGGAACAAAGAGGAGAACTGAAAAGTAAACAGAAAAAAACTGTTAAAGAATTGCAGTAAGGACAAAAGTAAAGAGAAGAAGAGGAAGGGGAAGGGGAAGGGGAAGGGGAAGGGGAAGGATGGGTGAAGACAGAAAAAAGGATGAGAAATATGCATATGGAAAAATACATGCTGTTTTTTATTAATGCTTCACCAGATGGAAACAGTATCAACAATAATAGAACCTCTGAGCTCCAGAACAATAGGTGAAATAATTCAAGCACCACTTTCAGATTAAAAAACAGTGAAGGGAGTTTGATTTATTTCCCAGCTTTTCTTTTCCTTCTCTATATATAGAAAATAACCTCATCTGCTTACTCACGTTCTGTGGCTCATCACCACAAAAATATAAATAAAAGAATGAAACCACCCTTCAGTGAAGACAGAAAATAAATCAGAGGCCTCAGTGCTTTTTCATTGTTGCAGCTGGGTCCTGTCTTCACATTTATTTATCTTTAAATTTTCCCTTGCACTCTAGAGACCATATCCCATAAAATGCCAGGTTAACAAGTTAACCATGAATAATTCATGAGATAATTATAAAACATTTACACCAGAACATTATTATCTTGCAACTAAAAAAAACCCCCAAATACTTAATGTCCTCCAACGTTGATGGCAAACCTCTTGTGACTGCAACGTTCTTTATCGCTAAAATTAAATTGAATTAATCTTCGATCTGCTTTGGTGCCTACTAGCACAGAATCACAGGAAAAAAAACACCCCCAGATGATATGGAAACACAAAAATACATATATATATACAAAAATACATATATATACACCTGTGTGTGTGTGCTTGCACACACACATATGTGGGATTCTGAAACACACCCACAGAGGAGATTCAATTTCCATTTTCCTCCCCCAAACAGACTCTGAGCATGAGGGATATAAACTTTCATGCTGAAGGGATGGATTCAGAGCTTGATGCTGGCTTGTTATGACCCACACACAGGCACACACACACTGTTCTAGGCACAGCTCTTTCCCAGACTGAAGAGACAGAGCCGTGCATGTCGTGAGGAGTTGTGACTCACGGTGACAGCCTGTCTCTCACAAGTGCAGATATAAGCACACGTGGAGAGGACACACACAGAGCTGCACTACTCTGTGCCATACACCAAGGGTCTGTGGTTTACAAGGTTTTCCTTCTCATATCCTTCCACTGCAAAGGTGGTCTCTGGTCAGATTCCATTCCCAAAGTAAGCCTAGAGCTTACTTTGAAATTAATATAAGAATAAATTTCAGTTTTACTCTGGTATCACCAAGATCAGGATTTTGCCTTGTATACAC
>NW_016690420.1:251960-256073 GCF_001604755.1 Lepidothrix coronata | reverse complement strand
CCTTGTATACACATCCAAAATTAAGACTGTCACATACGTGGCTATAAAGGCTCCTATGAAAGCAGCACTGATAATGCAAATCTCTAGTACAACAAGCAGACAGGCCATTAGTACTTCTGCAGTCTGCATAAAAGCTCCTCTGTCACCTTTCCTTTGGAGATGAGGCCAGAAAAGCGTCTGGAAAAATCCTCAAACCATGCCTTCTCTACATGCTGGCGATCCCTAGTTGCAACAATATTCCTGAGGGCTTTAATGGGCATACATAGAAAAACCTCAAAAAGGTTCTTGCTTAATTCACAGAAACTGTCAGCCTGTTGCTAGAGAGATACAGGTTTTTCAACAATGACTTCTCCTCTCCCTCAGGAACACAGGATAAATGAGCACCACTAAAACATATCTCCACTAGACAACTCTTTTTGTGAATGTGGGCTGCCATGCTCACAGGAAAGAGAGCCAGCAAACCTTGGGCTGGCACAGCAAACTCCAGCTACAATCCCTGGGGTAACCCAGGGTAGAGGAATAAACTCCCCCGAGGCAAAATGCGGGAAAGAAACACTTTTTCTTGTTCCTCTTCCCCCCTTCCTCCCTGTTTGAATGCAGTTGGTCAATATAGAAAACGATCTGTGCTTTCTCTCAAAGCCATTTGCACCCAGACTGATAGACTCCATGCTCTTCTGCATGGAATAGAAGGCCAAGGGCTCCTCTTCCTCACTGGTCTATTAAGAGGCCCCATTACAGAAAGCAACAGCTACGTCTGCTTTACAGCCAAGAGCGAGGGCTGGAAGCAGCTGCACATCCTGAAAAGGTGAACACATCCCAGGAGATTTGGCACTAAGCTGATGGTCAGCAAAACTAGTTAGAGCCTGAGGCATTACAGTTTGATTAACCATGCACACCTTTGTTAAAGGATTAGGAGGACTCTATCACTGTGATGTTTGAATTCTAATTGAAAACCAGTCCCTCCCACATATGTTACTGGTCTGGGATCTGCAAGTAGAGGGAGGGGGGTGTCTATAGCATCTGCTTTGGGGCAACAAGGGCGTTCACAGCTCCAAAGAACCATGTTTACCTCCCATCACACAACAGCCCAGAAAACATCACAGAACTGTACAAAACTGGTGGACATAGTGGGGACCTGGGTTGGAATTTCAATCAACAATGCAGAGCCCATTTAGAAATCTGTCTGCTGTATCTGAATGTCAACAAACACTCATGAAATTTCATCTCTGCATCAATTTGCAAAATAGGAAAAATGCTTCATGAACAGCAATACAGTCCCGTGTATACAGCTGCCAGCAGATGCCCTCTGGGGTGATTCTTGTAATTCGCTGTTTCTCTCAGCAAGATGTCATTTATCATGAAGATTATCATCAATATATGAGCTGAGGATGAACTGTTAAGAAGGTCTATTATCCTCAACCCTGAAGCACAGAGGAGTTCTGTTTTGAGTATTCTTTGGGCACCTAACTCTGCTACATTGCACGGGGGGGGATCTGTGGTCAGGAGAGGGGTGAGCAGTTTGGATTAACAGACTCCTGTGCCATACGCTGTCCATGGAGGGAAGTAGTCCCAATACCTAACTCTGAGCCACTGGATCTCTAAATGGCCAAGAGTTCCATTCCTGAGCATTCTATCTCAGTGTTAGTGTTACAGTGCAGTGCTGGCATAAGGAATGCAACAAGATGTCTCTGAATGGCTATAACGCCATCTCTGCGATCCTGCAGCTAAAGACCACTAATCATGGTGCTGGATGTTGTTCAAGTCCCCCTCAAATATTTATCTATAGACTCTTCCTCAAAGGAATTACTGTCTTGGAGAAAAGTTAATGTCAGCGGGTAAAGATCGGTGGGGACCATGTGAAGAGACAATCTTGAATGGTTTTATAGAGTTGGAACATATCAACAGCTTAACTAGTGTTAACCAGCTCATTACAGAGGTGACAACCCTTCAGCCTGTTCTTCCTAATCACCTGGGCACATGCCCCACACGTGATTGTAAAACAGAGCTCCAGCCTAACGCCTGAGGACAATGGCAGTACAAGGGGATGTGTTTTAGCTCACACATTTGCTTCTGTTCTCCCTGAATGCCTCTTCCTAACATTTAAGATCATTTGAGTATGAAAGCTTCCCAGTGAAAAGAGCTGAAGACTGCAACATTTATTTCTCTCTGTAAGGACAAAAGGAGGATCGAGTCCAAACTGTTTCTCCTCAAATCATGGATCAATCGAGCAGCTCTGGTGATGTCACTATCCCTGGCACTGAGACCTAATTTAAAATTACCTCAAATCTGAAAGATTGATTTTCACCATCAGCATTTAATGTCTGCTGTATCTTTTCTTTTCCCAGCAGAGAAGCAAAAAAGAAAGGAGGAAAGAGAGAGAGGGAGAAGGAGATGGTTCAGATTCAACTGCAATTTAGCATTCATTTGCATTTTTAAATTAGTTAAGCTATGGACCGTTGCAAAGCAATGACAGAGAATTTTTGTAATAATTAGTCTGCTGGGAGCATAGAAAAGTCTGTACAGGCAGGTTGCACCAAAAGAGGAAGCAATATCCAAATGCTCAAAGTGGGATTTGCAAAATTTACTCTCTCTCATATGGGGCCAGATTCAGCTCAGCAGACACAGAGAGCTAGCTACAGCTCAGACAACTTCATCTGCACCAGACACTGACTACAGTCAGTGATGGAAAGGGATGTTTTCAGACTACGATTCATCTTATCCGAAGTAAAAATCTAAATCAGGCCAGATGATTAGACACCTGAAGTGACATGAGACCAACCTCATCAGTGTTGTTTACAGTATAATCTTAAATTCTTCAGCCTCTTCGAATGTGTCAGTGGGACCACACATCTGACCCGTTCTCTCTTCTTGCTGCAGTTCCTCCCATGATTCTCTTAGTGCCTGTAATGAGATCTATCCCCCTCCTAAATTCAGTGGAAAGTCATTGTTACTTCAGATATGACAGGAAACGCTCAGGGAAGGAGGAAGTGGAGGATCCTTCACCTCATATAGGGGGATACAACAGCACTTCACTGTACAGTGGAAGTTGCTGCATATTCAGCAACCTGATTTGAACTCACTGATTTTGCAATGCAATGCCTGTTGTTTGAGATGGGTGAATACTGTAACGTCTCCTTTTTTGGATGGTAGAACATGGCAGCACTAATGCTCGCTTTGCTCAGTAAAGGGAAGAGACCACTCGTGACTAAGCATGACTTTAGAAATACTGCACACTGGACCATCCTGAGAGCAACTGTCCATCACCCACAGATGCTCTGTCTTGCATCATTTTGTTGTCCTTTGCTTGCCTTGCTCCAAAAGCTGGCATCTGTTTCTCAGTGTGATTGCTGCTTTTTGCTTCAGTTTTCCCTCTGGGTGAACTGAAGCACAAGGAACATTCAGCGAATTTCCTGAAATCCTTCACCTGATCTGAAACAGCAACCCCCAGTGCATTTTTGTTTATCCATCACTTCTTTGTCCATAAATGTGAACACATTCTGCTCCAAAGCAGCAACAGCCTAGTCCCAGCAGCTCACCATCAGGAATCAGTCAATGCAATGTACCTGCCAGGGTGATGTAACATTCTGGGTATGGATGAAAAGTGAAATGATAAGAAGAGTGGAAACTTTCTCTGACCCCTACATCAGCTAAAATATGTCTGACATTTCATTACAAATAGCATTTGCATCTGTCAGTATTCATCAGCCATAAAGAAAACTGAACCCAAAATCACCAATTATGTAAAACCCAAACACTCGGAAGTTAGACATTACTAATAATGAACTGGTTGCCCTAAAACAAGCTGCCCAAAGAAGCTGTGGATGCCCCATCCCTGGAAGAGTACAAGGTCAGGTTAAATGGGGCTTTGAGAAACCTTGTCTAGTGGGGTTGGATTGAGACGAGCTTTAAGGTCTCTTCCAACCCAAACCATTCAGTGATGCAGTACACATTAATGACAATGGGATCAACAATTCAAAGACTATATATACTCAACTGCTGTTTGGACCTGTGTTACAGAAAATTGAACCCGGGTCGCAGCGGTGAGAGTCCTGCACCCTAACCACTAGACCACCAGAGGCCCCCGGGCAGATGGAGCTCGTTAGCCCTGTGAGG